>NC_090226.1:35861994-35868044 GCF_024489055.1 Chanodichthys erythropterus | reverse complement strand
TGGCCCTGGCTTCTTCTTCTTCTTCTTCTAGCCTGGCCCTGGCCTGGCCTGGCCTGGCCTGGCCTGGCCTGGCCCTGGCCTGGCCTGGCCTGGCCCTGGCCTGGCCTGGCCCTGGCCCTGGCCTGGCCTGGCCTGGCCCTGGCCTGGCCCTGGCCTGGCCCTGGCCTGGCCCTGGCCTGGCCTGGCCTGGCCTGGCCCTGGCCCTGGCCCTGGCCTGGCCTGGCCTGGCCTGGCCTGGCCTGGCCCTGGCCTGGCCTGGCCTGGCCTGGCCTGGCCTGGCCTGGCCTGGCCTGGCCTGGCCTGGCCTGGCCTGGCCTGGCCTGGCCTGGCCTGGCCTGGCCTGGCCCTGGCCTGGCCTGGCCTGGCCTGGCCTGGCCTGGCCTGGCCTGGCCTGGCCTGGCCTGGCCTGGCCTGGCCTGGCCTGGCCCTGGCCCTGGCCTGGCCTGGCCTGGCCTGGCCCTGGCCCTGGCCTGGCCTGGCCTGGCCTGGCCTGGCCTGGCCTGGCCTGGCCTGGCCTGGCCTGGCCTGGCCTGGCCTGGCCTGGCCTGGCCTGGCCTGGCCTGGCCTGGCCTGGCCTGGCCTGGCCCTGGCCTGGCCTGGCCTGGCCTGGCCCTGGCCTGGCCTGGCCTGGCCTGGCCTGGCCTGGCCTGGCCTGGCCTGGCCTGGCCTGGCCTGGCCTGGCCTGGCCCTGGCCTGGCCTGGCCTGGCCTGGCCTGGCCTGGCCTGGCCTGGCCTGGCCTGGCCTGGCCTGGCCTGGCCTGGCCTGGCCTGGCCCTGGCCTGGCCCTGGCCTGGCCTGGCCTGGCCCTGGCCCTGGCCTGGCCTGGCCTGGCCCTGGCCTGGCCTGGCCTGGCCCTGGCCTGGCCTGGCCTGGCCCTGGCCTGGCCTGGCCTGGCCCTGGCCTGGCCTGGCCTGGCCTGGCCTGGCCTGGCCCTGGCCTGGCCTGGCCTGGCCTGGCCTGGCCTGGCCTGGCCTGGCCTGGCCTGGCCTGGCCTGGCCTGGCCCTGGCCTGGCCTGGCCTGGCCTGGCCTGGCCTGGCCTGGCCTGGCCTGGCCTGGCCTGGCCTGGCCTGGCCCTGGCCTGGCCTGGCCTGGCCTGGCCCTGGCCTGGCCTGGCCTGGCCCTGGCCTGGCCTGGCCTGGCCTGGCCTGGCCTGGCCTGGCCTGGCCTGGCCTGGCCTGGCCTGGCCTGGCCCTGGCCTGGCCTGGCCTGGCCTGGCCTGGCCTGGCCTGGCCCTGGCCTGGCCTGGCCTGGCCTGGCCTGGCCTGGCCTGGCCTGGCCTGGCCTGGCCTGGCCTGGCCTGGCCTGGCCTGGCCTGGCCTGGCCTGGCCTGGCCCTGGCCTGGCCTGGCCTGGCCTGGCCTGGCCCTGGCCCTGGCCTGGCCTGGCCTGGCCTGGCCTGGCCTGGCCTGGCCTGGCCTGGCCTGGCCTGGCCTGGCCTGGCCTGGCCTGGCCTGGCCTGGCCTGGCCTGGCCTGGCCTGGCCTGGCCTGGCCTGGCCTGGCCTGGCCTGGCCTGGCCTGGCCTGGCCTGGCCTGGCCTGGCCTGGCCTGGCCTGGCCTGGCCTGGCCTGGCCTGGCCTGGCCTGGCCCTGGCCTGGCCTGGCCTGGCCTGGCCTGGCCTGGCCTGGCCCTGGCCTGGCCCTGGCCTGGCCTGGCCTGGCCTGGCCTGGCCTGGCCTGGCCTGGCCTGGCCTGGCCTGGCCTGGCCTGGCCCTGGCCTGGCCTGGCCTGGCCTGGCCTGGCCTGGCCTGGCCTGGCCTGGCCTGGCCTGGCCTGGCCTGGCCTGGCCTGGCCTGGCCTGGCCTGGCCTGGCCTGGCCTGGCCCTGGCCTGGCCTGGCCTGGCCTGGCCTGGCCTGGCCTGGCCTGGCCTGGCCTGGCCTGGCCTGGCCTGGCCTGGCCTGGCCTGGCCTGGCCTGGCCTGGCCTGGCCTGGCCTGGCCCTGGCCTGGCCTGGCCTGGCCTGGCCTGGCCTGGCCTGGCCTGGCCTGGCCTGGCCTGGCCTGGCCCTGGCCTGGCCTGGCCTGGCCTGGCCTGGCCTGGCCTGGCCTGGCCTGGCCTGGCCTGGCCTGGCCTGGCCTGGCCCTGGCCTGGCCTGGCCTGGCCTGGCCTGGCCTGGCCTGGCCTGGCCTGGCCTGGCCTGGCCTGGCCTGGCCTGGCCTGGCCTGGCCTGGCCTGGCCTGGCCTGGCCTGGCCTGGCCTGGCCTGGCCTGGCCTGGCCTGGCCTGGCCTGGCCTGGCCTGGCCTGGCCTGGCCTGGCCTGGCCTGGCCTGGCCTGGCCTGGCCTGGCCTGGCCCTGGCCTGGCCTGGCCTGGCCTGGCCTGGCCTGGCCTGGCCTGGCCTGGCCTGGCCTGGCCCTGGCCTGGCCTGGCCTGGCCTGGCCTGGCCTGGCCTGGCCTGGCCTGGCCTGGCCTGGCCTGGCCTGGCCTGGCCTGGCCTGGCCTGGCCTGGCCTGGCCTGGCCTGGCCTGGCCTGGCCTGGCCTGGCCTGGCCTGGCCTGGCCTGGCCTGGCCTGGCCTGGCCTGGCCTGGCCTGGCCTGGCCTGGCCTGGCCTGGCCTGGCCTGGCCTGGCCTGGCCCTGGCCTGGCCTGGCCTGGCCTGGCCTGGCCTGGCCTGGCCTGGCCTGGCCTGGCCTGGCCTGGCCTGGCCTGGCCTGGCCCTGGCCTGGCCTGGCCTGGCCCTGGCCTGGCCTGGCCTGGCCTGGCCTGGCCTGGCCTGGCCTGGCCTGGCCTGGCCTGGCCTGGCCTGGCCTGGCCTGGCCTGGCCTGGCCTGGCCTGGCCTGGCCTGGCCTGGCCCTGGCCTGGCCTGGCCCTGGCCTGGCCTGGCCTGGCCTGGCCTGGCCTGGCCCTGGCCTGGCCTGGCCTGGCCTGGCCTGGCCTGGCCTGGCCTGGCCTGGCCTGGGCCTGGCCTGGCCTGGCCTGGCCTGGCCTGGCCTGGCCTGGCCTGGCCTGGCCTGGCCTGGCCTGGCCTGGCCTGGCCTGGCCTGGCCTGGCCCTGGCCTGGCCTGGCCTGGCCTGGCCTGGCCCTGGCCTGGCCTGGCCTGGCCTGGCCTGGCCTGGCCTGGCCTGGCCTGGCCTGGCCTGGCCTGGCCTGGCCTGGCCTGGCCTGGCCTGGCCTGGCCCTGGCCTGGCCTGGCCTGGCCTGGCCTGGCCTGGCCTGGCCTGGCCTGGCCTGGCCTGGCCTGGCCTGGCCTGGCCTGGCCTGGCCTGGCCTGGCCTGGCCTGGCCTGGCCTGGCCTGGCCTGGCCTGGCCTGGCCTGGCCTGGCCTGGCCTGGCCCTGGCCTGGCCTGGCCTGGCCTGGCCTGGCCTGGCCTGGCCTGGCCTGGCCTGGCCTGGCCTGGCCTGGCCTGGCCTGGCCTGGCCTGGCCTGGCCTGGCCTGGCCTGGCCTGGCCTGGCCTGGCCTGGCCTGGCCTGGCCCTGGCCTGGCCTGGCCTGGCCTGGCCTGGCCCTGGCCTGGCCTGGCCCTGGCCTGGCCTGGCCTGGCCTGGCCTGGCCTGGCCTGGCCTGGCCTGGCCTGGCCTGGCCTGGCCTGGCCTGGCCTGGCCTGGCCTGGCCTGGCCTGGCCTGGCCCTGGCCTGGCCTGGCCTGGCCTGGCCTGGCCTGGCCTGGCCTGGCCTGGCCTGGCCTGGCCTGGCCTGGCCTGGCCCTGGCCTGGCCTGGCCTGGCCTGGCCTGGCCTGGCCTGGCCTGGCCTGGCCTGGCCCTGGCCTGGCCTGGCCTGGCCTGGCCTGGCCTGGCCTGGCCTGGCCTGGCCTGGCCTGGCCTGGCCTGGCCTGGCCTGGCCTGGCCTGGCCTGGCCTGGCCTGGCCTGGCCTGGCCTGGCCTGGCCTGGCCTGGCCTGGCCTGGCCTGGCCTGGCCTGGCCTGGCCTGGCCTGGCCCTGGCCTGGCCTGGCCTGGCCTGGCCCTGGCCTGGCCTGGCCTGGCCTGGCCTGGCCTGGCCTGGCCTGGCCTGGCCTGGCCTGGCCTGGCCTGGCCTGGCCTGGCCTGGCCTGGCCTGGCCTGGCCCTGGCCTGGCCTGGCCTGGCCTGGCCTGGCCTGGCCTGGCCTGGCCTGGCCCTGGCCTGGCCCTGGCCTGGCCTGGCCTGGCCTGGCCTGGCCTGGCCTGGCCTGGCCTGGCCTGGCCTGGCCTGGCCTGGCCTGGCCTGGCCTGGCCTGGCCTGGCCTGGCCTGGCCTGGCCTGGCCTGGCCTGGCCTGGCCTGGCCTGGCCTGGCCTGGCCTGGCCTGGCCTGGCCTGGCCTGGCCTGGCCTGGCCTGGCCCTGGCCTGGCCTGGCCTGGCCTGGCCTGGCCTGGCCTGGCCTGGCCTGGCCTGGCCTGGCCTGGCCTGGCCTGGCCTGGCCTGGCCTGGCCCTGGCCTGGCCTGGCCTGGCCTGGCCTGGCCTGGCCTGGCCTGGCCTGGCCTGGCCTGGCCTGGCCTGGCCTGGCCTGGCCCTGGCCCTGGCCTGGCCTGGCCCTGGCCTGGCCCTGGCCTGGCCTGGCCTGGCCCTGGCCTGGCCTGGCCTGGCCTGGCCTGGCCTGGCCTGGCCTGGCCTGGCCTGGCCTGGCCTGGCCTGGCCCTGGCCTGGCCTGGCCTGGCCCTGGCCCTGGCCCTGGCCCTGGCCTGGCCTGGCCTGGCCTGGCCTGGCCTGGCCTGGCCTGGCCTGGCCTGGCCCTGGCCTGGCCTGGCCTGGCCCTGGCCTGGCCTGGCCTGGCCTGGCCTGGCCCTGGCCTGGCCTGGCCTGGCCTGGCCTGGCCTGGCCTGGCCCTGGCCTGGCCTGGCCTGGCCTGGCCTGGCCTGGCCTGGCCTGGCCTGGCCTGGCCTGGCCTGGCCTGGCCTGGCCCTGGCCTGGCCTGGCCTGGCCTGGCCTGGCCTGGCCTGGCCTGGCCTGGCCTGGCCTGGCCTGGCCTGGCCCTGGCCTGGCCTGGCCTGGCCCTGGCCTGGCCTGGCCTGGCCTGGCCTGGCCTGGCCTGGCCTGGCCTGGCCTGGCCTGGCCTGGCCTGGCCTGGCCTGGCCTGGCCCTGGCCTGGCCTGGCCTGGCCTGGCCTGGCCTGGCCTGGCCTGGCCTGGCCTGGCCTGGCCTGGCCTGGCCTGGCCTGGCCTGGCCTGGCCCTGGCCTGGCCTGGCCTGGCCTGGCCTGGCCCTGGCCTGGCCTGGCCTGGCCTGGCCTGGCCTGGCCTGGCCTGGCCTGGCCTGGCCCTGGCCTGGCCTGGCCTGGCCTGGCCTGGCCTGGCCTGGCCTGGCCTGGCCTGGCCTGGCCTGGCCTGGCCTGGCCTGGCCTGGCCTGGCCTGGCCCTGGCCTGGCCCTGGCCTGGCCTGGCCTGGCCTGGCCTGGCCTGGCCTGGCCTGGCCCTGGCCTGGCCCTGGCCTGGCCTGGCCTGGCCTGGCCTGGCCTGGCCTGGCCCTGGCCTGGCCTGGCCTGGCCTGGCCTGGCCTGGCCCTGGCCCTGGCCTGGCCTGGCCTGGCCTGGCCTGGCCTGGCCTGGCCTGGCCTGGCCTGGCCTGGCCTGGCCTGGCCTGGCCTGGCCTGGCCTGGCCTGGCCTGGCCTGGCCTGGCCTGGCCTGGCCTGGCCTGGCCCTGGCCTGGCCTGGCCTGGCCTGGCCTGGCCTGGCCCTGGCCTGGCCTGGCCTGGCCTGGCCTGGCCTGGCCTGGCCTGGCCTGGCCTGGCCTGGCCTGGCCTGGCCTGGCCTGGCCTGGCCTGGCCTGGCCTGGCCTGGCCTGGCCTGGCCTGGCCTGGCCTGGCCCTGGCCTGGCCTGGCCTGGCCTGGCCTGGCCTGGCCTGGCCTGGCCTGGCCCTGGCCCTGGCCTGGCCTGGCCTGGCCTGGCCTGGCCTGGCCTGGCCTGGCCTGGCCTGGCCTGGCCTGGCCTGGCCTGGCCTGGCCCTGGCCTGGCCTGGCCTGGCCTGGCCTGGCCTGGCCTGGCCTGGCCTGGCCTGGCCTGGCCTGGCCTGGCCTGGCCTGGCCCTGGCCTGGCCTGGCCTGGCCTGGCCTGGCCTGGCCTGGCCTGGCCTGGCCTGGCCTGGCCTGGCCTGGCCTGGCCTGGCCTGGCCTGGCCTGGCCTGGCCTGGCCTGGCCTGGC
>NC_090226.1:35699494-35859494 GCF_024489055.1 Chanodichthys erythropterus | reverse complement strand
TTTTGGGAACGTCTTAGGCCTATCTTTCGATTTTTAGACTTCATTTGATTGACAGTAGTTATTACGTACGTTTTATTATTGCAAGATGCCAACCAGGCCATATCCGCCAGTCTTGACCTTTGACCTTTTGGCCACTTAGAGTGGAATTTTCAAGATGGATTCGATTTATAGTACTTTATTAGCATCCAATTTAATACAATATTTAACTACTCAACAGAACAAAGCCAATCTGGGCAGTGACTAAGAACAGAACGTTTTAAGCTCATTTTAGACAACCAAACAAACAAACAGATTGCGGCGGTCAATCAAACAACCCGTCTCACAGGCCTACTCAGGATAACCCGACCTAAAACTGACCCCTAAACCTAACCGTCTCACAGGCCTACTCAGGATAACCCGACCTAAAACGGACCCTAAACCTAACCGTCTCACAGACCTACTCAGGATAACCCGACCTAAAATTTACCCTAGCAACATCCTGTCTTCCAGACATCCACGCTACCTGAAAGAAGACAGCTTTCTGAATCCAACGATACCAGTTATGTGCACGTCGGACCTCCGCTTCAAAAGATACGGCCAGGTAAGCTTTGGCCAATCAGATCGCATATGCTAATGAAGGTGGAACCAATGAGGGTCAAACTCGCTTTTATCTATATACCTGTCTTACAGACATCCACGCTACCTGAAAGAAGACAGCTTTCTGAATCCAACGATACCACTTATGTGCACGTCGGACCTCCGCTTCAAAAGATACGGCCAGGTAAGCTTCGGCCAATCAGATCGCATATGCTAATGAGGGTCGAATTAATGAGGGTGACACTCGCTTTTACCTATATACCTAACCCTAACCCTAACCCTAACCCTAACCCTAGGACCTATAGAAACGAAGTGCACCCCACCCAATAGGGGGGTGCAAATTCGCATTTAACCCTATATACCCTAACCCTAACCCTAACCCTAACCCTAACCCTAACCCTAACCCTAACCTCTCCCTAAACCTAACCGATAGTGGACCTGGAGCAATGACCCCTCCTATGGCTAGCCCGCTCCTCTCCCTAAACCTAACCGATAGTGGACCTGGAGCAATGACCCCTCCTATGGCTAGCCCGCTCCTTTCCCTAAACCTAACCGTTAGTGAACCTGGAGCAATGACCCCTCCTATGGCTAGCCTGCTACTGTCTTAACCCCCATCCACACCCCAAACCTAAACCTAACCGTCAGTAATTCTTTTTGGTTTTGCTTCACCCCTTATGATTTTTACCCTCTGCCGCACGAACCGGACACGAATGTAGCCCGGGTCTCGATAACCCGCATGATTTTTACCCCAACATGATTATTATATCATTTTATTAAAAATACATATATTATTCATTTATGACTCTTTAATGGATACATCAGAAACCTTAAAATGGTGATTGTTATAAATAAATAAATAAATAAATAAATAAATAAATATATAAATAAATAAATACATAAATATATTAAAAAAGTTCATGGGGATTAAAAATAAGCATAAAATAGAGGGCTTCAAACTCATACATTTCCTTCTCTATAATCTGGAGTGAAGCACAGTTAATCTTACACAGAATTACTGTAAAACTACTATCTTAAACGATTCATGGGGGCTTACAAACTGGTGACTAACCAGCAGACCACCTTCTTTAAAACACAATGGAGTGAAGTACAGTTAACTCCTTAAGGAGTTACTGTAATACAACTATCCTCTCTTTTCTATTTTCTTCACAAACATTTATTTACATCTATAAAGGATCTTTTTCAGAGGTGGAGACTATCCCTCTTTCTTTTCTCCTGCTTATACTGTAAATATACATGATTATTTTTGTTTTGTATGGTGGACCGGAGAGTGGACAGTGGGCTATCGATGGGGGCATTCCTGATTCTCGGTTTCTTGTGCGTGTGGAACGGCCAGTTGATAGAATGGACAGTGCACAACCATATTCGGGCTCCTCTGGAGCCCGTTTATTGGACTTTACATAAACCTTACCCAGCCCGTGCCTTCTTTCTCTGGACCGCGCGTGTGGGGACCGAGTTTTGGGCTGTGCGCTGTCTTTGGCCTCTCCACTTGCCGTGTCCATTATCAAAATAAATTTATCTTATGTCTTTCATAGTGAAATCTCTCTGCCACTGTTTGGATGAAACTCCAGGTCCCACAGAAAAGGTCTGGGAATGTTCCCACATGTTGTTACTTCAATTTTATATTGCTAAAAAATCATATATATACTTTATAACTCTATACATGATGATTACTTCAATTTTATATTGCTAAAAAATCATATATATACTTTATAACTCTATACATGATGATACACGATTACCATACATACTTGGAACACACTGCAACATTAATATCACCCACAAACACACATACATACATATTTTACATACATACACACTCACACAACTGATTAAAATATATTTTCCTCTTCTTGGTGACTCTTTTTTGCAGTCTTGTTCATCTCTTTTTCCTTTTGCATCGTTTGAATTCATTTTTAGCCTCTTTCTGCTGATTCTTTGATCGTTTCACTCGAAATTCGCTTGTAAACAACTGCCTTCATAGACGTTTCATGTACGTCGTCGAGTGTGACGTCATCAAATGGGGACGGTCGATTCTAATATATATCTTTTAGTTAAAATAAATACAAAAAAACATGATTATTCTTATTAAAATCCTCTTAAAAGGACACATAAAATCAAAAAGAACCTTTATATTCATTTCCCTTATGACAGTTATTTTTCTTTGCTTTATTTTACAGCAGGCAGACAGCTTTCTCGATAGTTTATCGATATTTTATCGATAATCGGGATTCAACAACCATCATCAAAATACAGGTTACAGAAATACCCCAGCTGTCTATCACACATAATACCTGCTTTTAGCGTGGAAAAACAACTGTCTTTGCTGCTATTACTTTTCAGATAAAAAGAAACTTTAGACCTTTCAATTCTCTAATTTTGTGCACCACTTTCTTTATTTTTTGGTTCAAGCTCAGCCTGATGAAGACACGAATAGTGTCGAAACGTTGCTTTCGTGCTTGAACCCATTGTTTCTTTATCTTTCAAATCATCACAGTAAAAAAACTAAAAAAAACCTTCAAAAAAAGCTAAAAAAATATTAAAAAATACACAAAAAAATATATAATAGTTTATAGATTCATTTTATTTTTAGTTGACCTTTTTATTTTGGTTCATTTTTCTTGCTCTCTACTCTTTTCATACATTCTCTCAATATATTCCTTGTCTCCTTTGAAATATTGATCATGGATACCCATAGAGGACGCACGAGACAGAGATACTTTACCCTGAACAACAGAGGTCAACGAAGAGATCGTGCTCCTTCTTCCTCGGGTGATAGATATGTATCATTTCAGGAAAATAGGAAAAAATTGAGAGGTCAACCACAGTACACTAATCATCACACACAAAACAACACACACCCACAAAATTATAAATCTTACTACAACAATCTTGATGACCCATTTCAGGGGACTCACTATAGTTCCTCCTCAGCTCCTGACACCTCATCCAAACGCCCGACGGGACGTTTCAAAAAACGTTACAGCCGCCAAAAAAAAGTCTATAGAGCAGAAGACGGCCTCACCCGTGACACAGCGTTTTATGAAAGCGAACAGGAGTTTGATCTCCAAGTGGAACCGGATTCCCTGCTTATGCAGCCAGCCCCTTTAAACAGGGGCTTCAGAAGGAGGTTTACCGGACGGGACCTTCATTACACAGCTCCGGTTAACCGCAGCAGTCACACACTCTCATTTGTGGCCCAGGGGGGTACGTTTAGAAATGTCAACATGAACACCAGAAATGACAAACAAACACAGAAAAGGGATAGAAATATACGCCATTTCCCTCGGAAAAAGGGTGAGGGGAGGCCGAATCACACTATTAGGAAACCACCGCAAAATGATTTCATCCCAGCTCCCCCCAAACTTAAGAAAGCTATTCAACTTATGTATAAGCTCCTTAAGCTCACACACCACATGAGTAAGGTGACTACCAAGGTGGAGGGAAACCAACCTCTCACCTTCAAACGATTAGCCCACCTCTTAACTAATACCATCAGACCAGCCTTCCCCAACGAGACGGTTACACAAATGGTAAAAGGCAGTGCACTAAATTGGGCCTACACGACCCAACTGATCCTGGAACAGCACTATGAGGATCAAGTGGAGGGCACGTTACAGGAAATTAAGGAGGAGACAGATTCAAAGGATTGGGCGCAAGCCTTTGAGATTGCTTCCGGGTGGGCTTCCAAAAATTACGGGGCAAAAATTGATGAGGACGTGATTGAGAGAACAGAGGCCCTCATCACTGTTGAACTCTGTGAAAGGGAGCAACCTGCTCCGCCACGGAGCCCTCCCAGTGAACCTGAGCCTTCTACAGCTAACATTCGCTCCTACGCCCAAGTAGTCGCTTCTACACCCTCTGTGCACCACACAGCTCCTCACCAAGTCACTGCACGTGCTCCACCCAAAGTGCAAAACATAGAAATACAAACTTCCCCAAGCCTTCTCACGAATGTTAACACGACGCATAGGGGTGACTGGTCCTTTGATGAAGAGGCTGCCGATGATAACCCACTGGACCCTAGGGAGGTTTTGCAACCCATTTTGATTACATCTCCTCCTCCCAAAACACAAAGGGTGACTCGGGGTAAAAAAGTACACATTGTTCTCCCAGAGGAGACCTCCATACAACATCCGCAGGCACCAAAACAGGTGATAACGGACCAAGTGGAGGCCCCTACCGAAGAGAACAATGGGCCGACCTCGAATAATTTCTTGCTCGAAGTGAGAGAAGTCCTTGAGGGCTCTCCATCACGTAATGAACCACTCACGCAGGCGGTGTTTAAACCGGTAGATCGTTCTCCCCCGTGCAGTCTAGTTTTATTTTCAGACGACGAGGAGGAAACACCACTCAAACCTCCTTCACCGCTCACAGCGTTTCTGCGTGAGGCATGCGATAATCTTTCGGGCCTCTTCTCTCCCTCCCAGCAAGAACGCAGAGAGGAGGAACCAATCCAAGAAATGGGACCCATACAGGCCCACAGTGCTGACGGTGCTAATAAGAACACAGAGCCAGAGCCCATACAGGCTCAGGTTGTGGTCACTGTAGCCGAAAACACGGCAATGAGGCCCGCACAGGCCATTGGAGAAGTCCCTCCACTCGGTGATCATATGATGGAGGATTTAGGAAAAGATAGTTTAAATCCTCTTGGGAAAGAGCCCGCAAGAGGGAAGCACTCCAGCAAACAAAAACATTTAAATGCACCACCAGCAATTGAAAAGCCCCAACAGGCTTCCACCAGTGCAGAACAACCTCGCAGCGTACAGTCCACCATTCATGGTGGCTTACTCACACGACCAACTCGGCATGCTAACACTAGTAGTAAGCTGCAAGACTGGAATCTCATCTTAACCAAAAAGCTTGTAATCATCGGAGACTCAAACATCGCTCGTCTGCCAAAGCACAATTATCCCGAATTACAGATCGATAGCTTCCCGGGAGCTAAATGGCAGCATGCAGCAAACTTACTGACTGGAGCCACAATTGTGGAGGAACCACATAAACTAATCCTATCTTTTGGTCTGAACAACAGACAACAGAGATTTAAAATTAATGCCCTAGCCGAATTGCAAAAAGCTAGAGCCGCTGCCGCTGCGAGACTGCCCAACACGGAGGTGCTCATTCCGATCATTAACTACTCACCCGACCTCCCTCTTGAGGAACAGGAAATGGTGGAACATATTAACAGCCACATCAAAAGAGGAGGGGGCATTATTCCGGCTTTGCCGTACGAACAGTTTAGAGTGGAAAATGATGGAATCCATTGGAGAGCACTAACCGCTAGGGCCATCTTCAACCACTGGTTGGAATATTTAAACTAGATAAATCAGTGAGTCCCAGAAAAGAAGAAAACAACCAAAATAAATTAATTGTTAATTTGTCAAAAACGTTCCAATTGACTCCGGCACAACGGATGGTTTTACTTAGAGGTCTTTCATTTATTCCAGCCCCAAAGGGGATCAAAACGCAGAAAATACAGCTGCTGAAAGACGTGCAAACCTACCATCGCCGTATCAAATTGGAAACGTTTTTTGAAGGAAAGAAAACAAAAAAACAGAAAGTCCCGTTCACTGGGCCCTCAGAGTGGACGCCCTCACTCGGCAGTCTCCCTCCTCAGATCACACAATTGATAAGGGCAGACAATTATGCACTCACACACCTGAACTGGGGTATGGGGGTCCCAGATAACCTTTCGGGGGCAGAAAAGAGAGCTTTACTTCAACTACAGAAAAATAGAAATATAATCATAAAACCGGCAGATAAGGGAAACGCAGCTGTCATATTAGATAAAGCCCAATATATCTGGGAAGGCCAACGACAGCTGGCGGTCACTGAACACTACTGTGCCCTCCAGGAACCGATTTTCCCCAAAACAAGAGCGTTAGTAGAAGAAATATTAAATGAAATGGTCGAGAAGAAGATACTCAGAGGAGCGCAGAAAGAATATTTATTGGGGGACAGCGATCCGAGGCCGAGACGCTTTTATTTACTCCCAAAAATACATAAAGAGCCACAAAAGTGGAGTAAACCGGGGGAAATTCCCCCCGGCCGACCTATTGTCTCCGATTGCAGTAGTGAGACCTATCGCACTGCAGAGTATATCGAACACTTTCTTAACCCCATCTCGACGCGCCACCCAAGCTACCTCAAAGACACATATGATTTCATAAATAAAATTAAAAACATTATTATACCTCCTAACGCTCTATTATTTACTATTGATATAGACAGTCTCTACACAAACATTGAGACCGAGGCCGGCTTGAGGGCCGTGGAAAAATGCATGCGGCAGTACCCGGACCCCAACCGACCTGATAAATATATTTTAAAATTACTAGATATAAATTTAACTAAAAATGACTTCGAATTTGATTCCAAATTTTATTTACAAGTAAAGGGCACCGCCATGGGCAAAAAATTTGCCCCATCATATGCCAATATTTTTATGGCCGAATGGGAGCGCAGTGCACTTTCCACGGCCCCCAAGCGGCCTCATTCCTATTATCGGTTCCTGGACGACATCTGGGGAGTGTGGACCCATTCGATGGAAGATTTTATGGAGTTCACTGATCACTTGAACGGACATCAACGATCTATAAAAATTAAATATACAATAGACGCCAATGAGGTGAATTTCTTGGATGTTGTGTCGTTCAAGGGACCAGACTTTGCACAAACTGGCTTGCTGGACTTTCGAGTCTATTTCAAGGACACAGATACCCATTCTTTACTACATAAAAACAGTTTCCATCCCAAGCACACATTCAGAGGGATCATCAAATCGCAGCTGCTTAGATTTAAAAGAATCTGCACACAGGAGATATCCTTTTTTGCAGCTGTAAAGATTCTTTTCTCTGCCCTCAAACAGAGAGGGTATTCTCGATCCTTTCTGAGAAAAGTGCTGAAAACATTCGATCAACCAAAAGTGCTTCAAGTGGACGGGAACCGTTCAAGGGACAAAATAGTGCCCTTAGTCGCACACTTTTCTCCTCAAAGCCAGCAACTCAATTTGTGCACCAAAGCCAATTTTCAAAAATTTATAGAGCCATCGAAGTTCCTCAAGCGACACCGGCCTATCGCGGCCTACCGCAGGAATATTAATTTGTCAGACCGTTTAGTGCAGAGCAAAATTTACAAAAATCCCCCCAAAGGCAGGGTAGGCCGCTGTAAGTACTATTCATCTGCTCATATGGTGGTTAGTCGCTTTTCGAGGACGGTCTTTCAGCTCCCCAGAGCACTCTCGCACGAGGCCTGCAACTGTGTTTACTTGATATTTTGCACCAAATGCAAGAGGCAGTACATTGGACAGACGAAGAACGAACTCAGAGTTAGAATTTACCAACATGTCCATAACATAACCCACAAAATAGAAAAACGAAGACACGTCGTCCAACACTTCCTTGCACACGGTGTCGACGCACTACGCGCCACAGGCTTGCAGGCCAATCCCTGTTGGGCACTGAAAGACCGTCTCCAAGCAGAGGCTGCGTGGATAAAGAAGCTGGACACGCGATTTCCCCGAGGGCTTAACGAGTCTTAAAAAATGCCCTCAGACTGCTAGAAATTGTCCAGCTCTGTTATCCGCCCACCCATTCCTCTCCCTAAACCTAACCGTTAGTGGACCTGGAGCAATGACCCCTTATGTGGCTAGCCCGCTCCTCTCCCTAAACCTAACCGATAGTGGACCTGGAGCAATGACCCCTCCTATGGCTAGCCCGCTCCTCTCCCTAAACCTAACCGATAGTGGACCTGGAGCAATGACCCCTCCTATGGCTAGCCCGCTCCTTTCCCTAAACCTAACCGTTAGTGAACCTGGAGCAATGACCCCTCCTATGGCTAGCCTGCTACTGTCTTAACCCCCATCCACACCCCAAACCTAAACCTAACCGTCAGTAATTCTTTTTGGTTTTGCTTCACCCCTTATGATTTTTACCCTCTGCCGCACGAACCGGACACGAATGTAGCCCGGGTCTCGATAACCCGCATGATTTTTACCCCAACATGATTATTATATCATTTTATTAAAAATACATATATTATTCATTTATGACTCTTTAATGGATACATCAGAAACCTTAAAATGGTGATTGTTATAAATAAATAAATAAATAAATAAATAAATAAATAAATATATAAATAAATAAATACATAAATATATTAAAAAAGTTCATGGGGATTAAAAATAAGCATAAAATAGAGGGCTTCAAACTCATACATTTCCTTCTCTATAATCTGGAGTGAAGCACAGTTAATCTTACACAGAATTACTGTAAAACTACTATCTTAAACGATTCATGGGGGCTTACAAACTGGTGACTAACCAGCAGACCACCTTCTTTAAAACACAATGGAGTGAAGTACAGTTAACTCCTTAAGGAGTTACTGTAATACAACTATCCTCTCTTTTCTATTTTCTTCACAAACATTTATTTACATCTATAAAGGATCTTTTTCAGAGGTGGAGACTATCCCTCTTTCTTTTCTCCTGCTTATACTGTAAATATACATGATTATTTTTGTTTTGTATGGTGGACCGGAGAGTGGACAGTGGGCTATCGATGGGGGCATTCCTGATTCTCGGTTTCTTGTGCGTGTGGAACGGCCAGTTGATAGAATGGACAGTGCACAACCATATTCGGGCTCCTCTGGAGCCCGTTTATTGGACTTTACATAAACCTAACCCTAACCCTAAACCTAACCCTAACCCTAACCCTAACCCTAACCCTAACCCTAACCCTAACCCTAACCCTAACCCTAACCCTAACAGGCCTACTCAGGATAACCCGACCTAAAACGGACCCTAAACCTAACCGTCTCACAGGCCTACTCAGGATAACCCGACCTAAAACTGACCCTAAACCTAACCGTCTCACAGACCTACTCAGGATAACCCGACCTAAAATTTACCCTAGCAACATCCTGTCTTCCAGACATCCACGCTACCTGAAAGAAGACAGCTTTCTGAATCCAACGATACCAGTTATGTGCACGTCGGACCTCCGCTTCAAAAGATACGGCCAGGTAAGCTTTGGCCAATCAGATCGCATATGCTAATGAAGGTGGAACCAATGAGGGTCAAACTCGCTTTTATCTATATACCTGTCTTACAGACATCCACGCTACCTGAAAGAAGACAGCTTTCTGAATCCAACGATACCACTTATGTGCACGTCGGACCTCCGCTTCAAGAGATACGGCCAGGTAAGCTTCGGCCAATCAGATCGCATATGCTAATGAGGGTCGAATTAATGAGGGTGAAACTCGCTTTTACCTATATACCTACTCGCAGTTAACCCCAGACTAGCCCCTAACCCAAACCTCAGAGCTGCTAGCCCTAGCCTCACTAACCCTCAACCTACTCGCAGTTAACCCCCAGACTAGCCCCTAACCCAAACCTCAGAGCTGCTAGCCCTAGCCTCACTAACCCTCAACCTACTCGCAGTTAACCCCCAGACTAGCCCCTAACCCAAACCTCAGAGCTGCTAGCCCTAGCCTCACTAACCCTCAACCTACTCGCAGTTAACCCCCAGACTAGCCCCTAACCCAAACCTCAGAGCTGCTAGCCCTAGCCTCACTAACCCTCAACCTACTCGCAGTTAACCCCCAGACTAGCCCCTAACCCAAACCTCAGAGCTGCTAGCCCTAGCCTCACTAACCCTCAACCTACTCGCAGTTAACCCCCAGACTAGCCCCTAACCCAAACCTCAGAGCTGCTAGCCCTAGCCTCACTAACCCTCAACCTACTCGCAGTTAACCCCCAGACTAGCCCCTAACCCAAACCTCAGAGCTGCTAGCCCTAGCCTCACTAACCCTTAACCCAATTAACTCCTCACCCCACCAACTTTAAACATGCTAGTCCCTATGCTCCATAAACCTTCATTAACACAAAAATTCATCAAACTCTGCACAGAAATATCGTAAAACTAATCTCTATCCATCCATCCATCCATCCATCCATCCACCCATCCATCCATCCATCCATCCATCCATCCATCCATCCATCCATCCATACCAGCACCCAACAGTTTACACAACCTTTGAGAGGAACAATATGTTCTTCCTTTACATGTTCAATAGTCTAAATTGCTCAAGCCTATCTGCTGTTTTATCTTAAATTGTTCAATTCTGAATTGTAATGATACACTCTCTCTCTCTCTCTTTCACAAACACACACACACAAACTGGCTGGAAAACTGTTTTTATAAAGACTTGCATTTCCTTTTTGCTAAAAAGACAATTGATTTCACAGGTTATTTCATTTGGATGTATTTTTTCTATCTATTTTCTATCTATTTTTTTTCTTTATTCACTAACTAACTATCTATCATCTATCTATCTATCTATTCCAGGATATTACCCTTGGCTTCTCGTCGCCCTCTCCTGGATAAAACTGTGAATAGCCATGTGTAAGAAACTGCTAAGAATTCCAATATTTTAGCAGAAAATAACACACACACTCTCTCTCTCTCTCTCTCTCTCTCTTTCTCACACACACACACACACACACACTCTCTCTCTCTCTCTCTCTCTCTTTCACAAACACACAAACTGGCTGGAAAACTGTTTTTATAAAGACTTGTATTACCTTTTTGCTACCTTTTATTCTTTGCATCCGCCAGTCACGACCTTCGACCTTTTGGGAACGTCTTAGGCCTATCTTTCGATTTTTAGACTTCATTTGATTGACAGTAGTTATTACGTACGTTTTATTATTGCAAGATGCCAACCAGGCCATATCCGCCAGTCTTGACCTTTGACCTTTTGGCCACTTAGAGTGGAATTTTCAAGATGGATTCGATTTATAGTACTTTATTAGCATCCAATTTAATACAATATTTAACTACTCAACAGAACAAAGCCAATCTGGGCAGTGACTAAGAACAGAACGTTTTAAGCTCATTTTAGACAACCAAACAAACAAACAGATTGCGGCGGTCAATCAAACAACCCGTCTCACAGGCCTACTCAGGATAACCCGACCTAAAACTGACCCCTAAACCTAACCGTCTCACAGGCCTACTCAGGATAACCCGACCTAAAACGGACCCTAAACCTAACCGTCTCACAGACCTACTCAGGATAACCCGACCTAAAATTTACCCTAGCAACATCCTGTCTTCCAGACATCCACGCTACCTGAAAGAAGACAGCTTTCTGAATCCAACGATACCAGTTATGTGCACGTCGGACCTCCGCTTCAAAAGATACGGCCAGGTAAGCTTTGGCCAATCAGATCGCATATGCTAATGAAGGTGGAACCAATGAGGGTCAAACTCGCTTTTATCTATATACCTGTCTTACAGACATCCACGCTACCTGAAAGAAGACAGCTTTCTGAATCCAACGATACCACTTATGTGCACGTCGGACCTCCGCTTCAAAAGATACGGCCAGGTAAGCTTCGGCCAATCAGATCGCATATGCTAATGAGGGTCGAATTAATGAGGGTGACACTCGCTTTTACCTATATACCTAACCCTAACCCTAACCCTAACCCTAACCCTAGGACCTATAGAAACGAAGTGCACCCCACCCAATAGGGGGGTGCAAATTCGCATTTAACCCTATATACCCTAACCCTAACCCTAACCCCAACCCCCGGGCTCCGACCCCAACCCCAACCCCCGGGCTCCGACCCCAACCCCAACCCCCGGGCTCCGACCCCAAAATAAATGACAAAAAATAAAAGGTTGAAATTTTTTTTTGTTAAGACCAACTGAAACATACAAGAGAACAAATACAATAACAAATGATTAGGTCAACAAAAAACTTGAACATGTCTCCAAAGAAGAACAAAACCGAGCATGTGTGAGCTTTCTAGTGGAGGATGTGAAGCTGGACAGAGAGAAGGGAGACCAGTAGAGCTTGAGGGATGAGTACCCACATTAGAACCGATAGGTCAACAGATTGAGTTAGTTAGAGTCTAAGGCTCAAAGGCAAGGCCAGGGGATTTGGCAGAGTTGATGAACAGGAAGCAAAAGGTGGATCTGAGCTGAAAGAGTGGCCAATAAAGGATGAGCCAAAGGGATGCAAAAGCATCCAGCTTACACAATATGGTCTGTTCTTGGGTCACGGTGGTTGCAGCAAGGATGACTTTAGCAGGATCGAGTTGTAGCAGTAAAACTATAATAAGCAGGAGATTAGCAGACCGGGATATAACCAAATCAAACAGATGTAAAACAGACAAGGAACTAAATGGACTGTATATACAGAGACTAAACGAGTGAGTCGACAAGGCAGATGGACACACTAGGTTGCCTAATAACAAACTAACAGGAAACTAGTTCTCAAAAAATAAAATAAAAAATAAGACAGGAAAGCTACAGAAACTGGGAACAGGAATCAAAACAAGCACTTAAGTCGTTTTGAAAATTTGAATTATATAAATTTACAAATAACACAAAGCAGGCTGTGGGCACAAGTACAATAATTAAAAAAAAAAAAAAGGTACTGACAAGAAATGGTTAACAAAGCCTTTAAAACAAACAACAACAAACAAACACTGCTTTTAAAATTTAAGAAAAAAATGGGGGAGGGGGGGGGGGGCAAACAAGACTTAACAGGAACAAAAGGGGAATCCATAAATGTAAAAATTGTCAAGTAAATTTCATGTCTATGACATTAATATAATAGAAATATTAAACCTTAAAAATTACTTTATGCGCCTGTGCTAAAACAATGCAAGTACAAAAACAATGCAAGGCGTTAATACTGAACCATTATGTACAAAGTAACAGCTGCTCTGAAAAAAAAAAAAAAAAAAAATGCATTGAAAAGCACAGTTCAATTTGACTGAAAAATAAATAGGACAAAAAAAAAAAGCATTAACACGTGGGGTATAAGAGGAATTAAAAAATAAATAATCACATAAAAAAAAAAGAAACTGGCATAAATGCATCCAAGTGCAAAAAAAGGTCACTATGTAAAAAATAAATAAATAAAGGAACAAAAGGCATAGGCTTAAACTCAAAGGGGCACAAATGCAAGTCATCCAAATAGCTTTAAGAGTGTATTAGAGAGCAAATTACACCAAATGGAATGTGATTCAAGACTGATTTTTCTTCAAAGTCTCAGACACAAACAAGCACAGCTAAAATGTAGAGCATTTCTAAACACTGAAACATGCTTGGCTGAAAACTTAAATATCTTGTTAATGTTGACAATGCACCAATGATCAACTATCCTTGAAGCTTTTTCGTGCACCTTGCTAAATTAATCTCTGCTGCATAATTCTCAGTATGTGGCGCCCCTATATATCAGAGCTTAAGTGGCTGTGAATATTAACCTGTATTCAACTGGCTGTTCTGTTTCTGTAGCAGTAAACCTTATATTGGTTGAGGCTGCATTGAAGAATGGCCAAATTCTCCACCATAAAACAGTTGGGGAACCAGTTTACTAGTTGGGCATGTAAAATGAACATATGGGCACAGATATAATAAAAGGGACAAAACAAAAAGGGTACAGACAAAAATAAAGAAGCATAAAGGCTTTTGGGAGGGGGGTGGGGAGGGGGGGGGGGTGGGAGTTGGTAAAAAAAGGACCCTAACCCAAGTGCATAAAAGACAAAAGCATAAACAAATTTCATACAAGGCTTTACAATAAAATAAAAAAAAATAAAAATAAAAATAAAGTTGTATATAAAATAGCATAACAGGCGGACAAAAATTCAGTTTATACAACACTTTCACACAATAAAAGTGAGAAAGGGATATACAATAGAAAAAAAAAATAGCATAGAATGCAAGAAACAAAATGAAAAAGGTATAATGCAAATGGCAAAATCAAATAAACAGGGATTAAAAAAGGTGTACACACCAAAAGCACAGTCAGAAAAAGAGAAAAAAAAAAAGGCTTAAAAACGGTATAAGAGGCAAAGCCATGAATACAAAAAGCAATAATTGTCAAGTAAAATTCACATGATATTCAAACAGAAAAACAGATTTAAAGTTTAAAAAAAAAAAAAAAAAAAAAAAAAAAAAAAAAAAAAAAAGAGACAGCCAAAAAGACATAGAACACTACACATGTCCATTTGTAATCTGCCAAACTAGCTTTAATACATCAATAAATAAATAAAATCCTAGTTAAGTTACATTTTTAGTAGTGCTTTATACAATTCCAATGTCTTCAGCATGTTTCAAGTACAAATAGATAAAAAGGCATTAAAAAAAAAAATAAAAAAAAAATACAGATCATGAAAAAGAGCACAAGGGCTTAGGAGTATGAATTTAAGAGGCAAAGGCTTAAATTAACAAATTTAAGGGGCAGAGAGTGCTTTTAATGTTTTTCATTTTGCATCGCTACAATAGGGGACAAAAGAGCTTAAACTGGGCAAAACAGCATAAATAATGTAACAAAACAGCAAAAATCGAATGCATAGTGTTAAATTATGAAAGAATGGCTTAAATAAAGTGCTATAAAACAAAAATGTACAAAGACAAGCTGCATAATACAAAATGGGAAAGTGCAAAACAAAAAAAAAAACAAAAAAAAAAAGACAAACTGTAGAAAATGAATATAAAAAAAGTGAAGGGCACAAAAAGTAGAAACACTACATAGAACAAGGAACACAAAAATATAAGGAAAAGGGATAAAGAGACAAAGTTGCTTAAACATTAAAACAAATAAAAGAGAAATGAAACTGCATAAAAATACAAAAAGATCATTGTCACAGCAAACAGAATATATTAAAAGAGGATAATAAATGAAAGGAACAAAAATGCATTGGCTTAAATAAAAGGGACACAAATATGAACCATGTAGACAGGTTTAACAGCATATTACACAAAAGCATACATCAGCACTAACTAGAATGTTAGTATTAATGTGAATGTGAAAGTTAGAATGAAGATTCAAGACTGACTTTCTTAAAAGTCTCATACACAAACAAGCAGAGCTGAAATGTAAAAAGCATTAGTAAACCCTTTAAAACAAAACATGGAGCAGCATTTAATAGACAGAGCCGTAGTTCACTGACAAGCCACACAATATCACGTTCATTATCGAAGGCAATTCATCTGCGATAATGAACGCGATATTGCATGACTTGTCAGTGAACTACGGCTCTGTCTATTAAATGCCGCTCCATTTGAAAGCAGGTGATGGCGATTTAGCGGCAATCAGGGAACCGGCTTTACTGACAAAATGCGCGTGACAATCTCATGCGATATATCGCCCAGCTCTAGTACAATACAAATTACAATAACAGCTTTACAATAAAAGTAGGAACGGGCATAAAATAATTGAGTCTATGGGAACAGGGCCATAAAACAGCATAAAAATCACAAAACATGCAAGGCATACAAATGAAAGTTGGATAAATACGAGATATTAAACCATAAAAACAAACAGGAAAAGTTAAGGCTGAAATAGAAGGGAAAAAAAAAAAAAAAAAAGCAGTCAGACAAAAATGGGAATAAAGAAAAACAAGTTTTGAAGGGGAACAAGAGGTGAAGGTATAAATACAAAAGCAGCAAAAAAAGTCAAACCAATTTCATGAGTAGGGTGTTATACAAAGCAAATTACTTATACAGCACTTAAGTACAAATAAAGCATTAGGGTTTTTAAAGTTTATAGTTGTCGCAATAACAGAAGAGGATAACGCAATGGTAATGCAAAAGACACAGTCTTTACTTATAAGCAGTTCAAGACAGCTGAGATACAAGCAGGTGAGTACACAATTCATATAACATAGAACTTAACTGAATGAGAGTCTTTATGATTTGCAGGTACTGGCTGTCGTGATTGAAGGACAGGTTGAAGACAGGCATGACACAGGCAAGTATCCAAGGTGAATAGATGGGCAAGTCCTTCTGTATGAAATAACATAGGTAAGCAGTTCTTGGGCAAAGACAATATAATAGTCATAGTAGCAATGAGACCAGACAATGAATGAGTGTTTGGCGCTTGCTTATATAAGGAAACTGATGAAGTTGATGGTAAACAGGTGTGAATGTGTGCAGATGGCCAGAGAGGATTATGGGAAATGTAGTGCATTGTGGTGACAGGCATGGTGAATGGAGATTGTAAAAATAGTGAACATGGCACACTTGTATAAGTACATGCTCCCTCTGTTACATCTGATCAACTGAACTGAGATAGAGGGTGCTGTTCCAATGGTTATCCTGAAAGCCACTGTCAAAGACTTTAAATCTGTTAACTGAGCCAATGGAATAAGATCAGGAGGTGACAGGTTGTTACTTTAGCTGATTGTAAAACATGTGCTTCCAAGTTCAAGGATCACCCTCATTGTCTTAGTTACACTGGCTGGAAGGCAGGTCAATATAAAAGAGGACCACACCACAGGTGTAATACAAAGGGGAATAAAAAGACATTGATGCATAAATAGGACAGAAAATGGAATGAGAGGGGGGATAAAGTAAAACAAATACACAAGCAAAAGCATAAAAGGTAAACAAAAGTGGCATAATACAAAAATCCCAAAATAAAGGAGTAAAGACAAGTGCACAAATACAAGGGACAAACAGTTTAAAATATAGAGAGGCAATAAAAGGAAATGCACAAGAGAAAAGCATACATAAATGGAAAGACAAAAAAACAAAAAACAAAAAAAAAACAAAGCACATATTCTCAAATTAATTATAATTAAGTTAGAAAAGTAGTTTTACAATAAAACAATAGAAAGGGCCATAAAAATGTGCATAACAGCTGAGTTACATTTATAGAGACTTAAAACTGGTTTGAATAAATTAAGTATAAAAGGGCTTAATGACTCAACATAAAGGCTTTGCATAATTTAAAAATAAAACGCCATAAAACAAGTCAAAATAGTCATCAAAACACAAAAGTAAACAGTACAATAGGGCACATAGTATAAATAAATACTAGATCTCTAACAAATGCAGAAGGACTTAAGCCCAAAGCCAAAAGGAATACAGAGGGATAAATTTGACAAAGCCTCAAATAGAAAAAAAGACCATAAAAGCAAAATGGATATTCAAATAAAATGTTCATTAATACAATTGCATAATACAAAAAAGAAAAAAAGAAGCACTTCAGAAATGTGGAGAGCCTTTGCAAACATGCAAGCAAACAAACCATTAACAGCTTGTTATCATTGGTTTAATAGATAAATGCACAAATGGTCGACCTTCCCCCAAACATTTTTGTGTGCATATTGTTAAATACATCTTTGCTGCCAAATTTGCTTATAACCAAGTTTGGGGCACCCCTCTGATATCTGAGCTTGGCTTTTGTTTGGATATGTACCTGCAGGTAATTGACTCTCTGTTGCTTACCAAGTAGTATACCTAACATTGGCTGATCAGAGGCTGCATTGCAGAATAGCCATATTCTCTAAAGTTGTTAAGGAACATGGCTCAACCCAATAAAGAGATAAGTAGGAACAAATTGATACCTGGAGTCAAATTCAAAGATTTATATTAAAAAAATATTTAAAAAAAAAAAGAGCATTCCCAAAGTTCAAAAAGCAAATGAGGGTAAAAGAGTTTAATTCTGAAGGCTTACATAGGTGAGTGCTGAAACTGTAAATGACTACAAGTGAGGCCAATAAATACTTAAGTACATTTATATAAAATATAAAAACATATATAGAGCATGGGTGGGTCTGTCATGGGACCCTCCCTGATCCCACACTGTTTCAAAGTGGTCAGTTGAATGGATGGACAGTGCATAACTGTCTTCAGGTCCTCTGGACATGTTGATTGGATTTACAGAAACCCTATCTCAAGGAAGCACAAAATCACTCGCACTCACCTTTACCTGGACTGCTCCTTGCTGGTGGATTGACCTGCCTAACTCAACTCAACTAACTAATTTTCAAGAAACGGCTGAAGATACATCTTTTTTAACAACACTTGACCCATTAAATGTGGGGTAAGCCATATTTCAAAAACACCAATAACAAACGTGTAACCAATCAGCATTGGGGGTGTATGATGGTCGAGGGGACAGAACAAGCAAGAGGGAGATTTGAAGAAAGACTGCAGAAATAGAGATGATACACAATACAAAAGAGCTCAAAATAATATCACTGGAATGAAGGTTTATGACTGGGCAAGGTCTTTAGAACCCGCGTTAATATTAGAAAAGCTTTCCAGCGCTGGAGAGAGCTAAGCGGGAAGGAGGCTGCTTTGATTCCGCTTCACATGTGAGAAACACTGGGTTTGTGTGTCATGATTGTCATGGGATGAGTGTTATCCAGGTAGAGAAATTTATATTACTGTGTAAAAACAAGAATTGATTTAGTGATAATGGACTTATTTAGATCAACAAAAAAAATAATATAACAATCAAATTAAATTATGTATGATATTGCCAGATCAGGGAATATCATGGTTTCAAGCCCTGAACAGCCCTGGAAAACCCTCAAACCAAATGAAATTTCGCAGGTTTTGTTACCCCAAGGAGGACTGGATGGAGTGATGTGTAAATATATGTTGTCTCTAACAAAAACATTTCAGGGTCTTCATTCACAGGTTGCTGAAATTCATCCTACTAATCAGAGTGCTAATGCATTGTTAACTTTATGAAAAACGACAATGTTGTTGTCTTTTGTTGTTGCTGTTTTTGTATCGTTTTTCTGTGTCCAGTCTTTCTTCTCCATGTCTAGGTATGGTACGAGTAGATGCAATCAGAAGATTATGTGTGGTATTTTCATCGAACCAGTTTGTTTTTCTTTGTGACACCTGATTGTGACCACTGGAAAGGAAGAGTCCCTTAGGGGGATCAACGAGGAGAACGAGCAGACTCAACTGGTGGCTTAAAAGCCCGATGTTTGCTCCAACTGATCAATTCAATTCAATTCACATTTATTTGTATAGCACTTTTCACAATACTTATCATTTCAAAGCAGCTTTACAGAGAATGCATGTCAACATCACAATTTAAAGAATGCAGTTAGCAAATCATGTAATAATTTAGGCAATTAATTTACAATCACTGTTAGCAGTTTAACTGAAGGTAGAAGCAATGAGCTCCTGGAAAAATGAATTACATTAACAATAATTAGGATATAGAAATTGGGCAATGTGCTTGTTGATCCAGATGATTGCATCTTCTCAAGTCCTCGCAGGAGTTGGCACCTTCTCTTCATATGTGTTGGTCATCTGAGGTCTTCTTAAGAGGCTAGATCCAAACTGAAGCTGATGTCCTCTCTAGTCACCTCGGGATGGGTGTCCCAAGGTAAAACAGAAAAGCAAATGAAGAATAATTAGCGTAGCTGCTGTTCATAACATTAAGTAAAGATAGTCATGTGCAATTGACCTGATATGAGATGCATTATGTGAATGCTTGGCTAAAGAGATTCGTCTTTAATCTAGATTTAAACTGGGTGAGCGAGTCTGAGCCCCTAACATTATCAGGAAGGCTATTCCAGAGTTTCAGAGCCAAATTTGTAAACGCTCTCCCTCCTTTGGTGGACTTAGATATCCTAGGTACAACCAGAAGTCCAGAGTTTTGTGATCTTAAGGAGCGTGAAGGATTGTAGGGCGATAGAAGATCGGTTAAGTACACAGGAGCTAAACCATTTAGAGCCTTATAGGTCATTAGCAATACTTTATAATCTATACGGAACTTAATGGGTAACCAGTGTAGAGATGATAAAATTGGTGATATATGATAATTTTTTTGACCTGGTAAGAACTCTAACAGCTGCATTTTCTACTAATTGTAGCTTATTTATTGAGGAAGCAGGACAATCAGCTAATAATGCATTACAGTAATCTAGTTGAGACGTCATGAAAGCATGAACTAACTTTTCTGCATCAGAAATAGATAACATATTCCATATCTTAGCAATGTTTCTGAGGTGGAAGAAGGCTGTTTTTGTAACGTATGAAATATGATTTTCAAAGGACAAGTTGCTGTCTAATATAACACCCAGGTCTTTCTGTCGAGGATGGAGTACATCCTTCGAAATGCAGATTGTAGTCTGAGAGATTCTGTGTACAGGTTTTTGGCCCAATAAGTAATACTTCAGTATTATCTGAATTTAATAGAAGAAAATTACTAGTCATCCAATGTTTTAATTATTTAACACACTCTGTCAGATTGGATAATTTAGAGATTTCATCTGGTTGTGTTGAAATATATAACTGAGTATCATCGGCATAGCAGTGGAAACTAATTCCATGTTTTCTTATAATATTGCAGAGTGGCAGCATGTATATTGAAAACAGCAGAGGGCCTAACACTGATCCTTGCGGCACTCCATAGTTTACTATCGTTATCTTAGATTTTTCTGCAGAAGTGATGTTTTTCAGAATTAGTTGCTCATTTGAACAAACACAAGGAGAATAAATGGGAAAGCAAACAAGGCAGGTAATGAGGGAGGACAGGTGGGCCAAATGAACCAATAATGAGTTAACAAGATGGGCGTGGTCAAGACAATAGACATGAGAGCACATGGCACAAAAAAACACGACAAACCATGTGCTTACACAAAACGAGACATGAACACACAACTATAAGAGAGAATCCATAAGCCACATGTTCACACAAAACAAGACAACATGAGAGCACGCAGCCTGTGAAACACAGACTGCGTGCTACACAACACAAGACAAAAACACAACATGAAAGCACGCGGCAGGTGGAAACAAACCGCGTGCTACACAAAACATGACAATACAAGAGCGCCTGGCCAATAAGAACCGACCAAGCGCTTCACAAAACATGAGACAAGAACGCGCGGCAAGAACACTCAACCGTGCACTCACAATAAAGACAGGACAGGAAAGCGCGAGTGTTCGAATCCCGACACAAAATCGAAACCAAACTAGACATAAGTGCACCACGAACACCACACTCCCAACATGAAACAAGGCATGCAGACAAGAGAGTGCATGGCCCGAGAACACTTGAAACCGTATGCTCACACAAAGACAGGACAAAAATGGGAGTGTCAGAGCTCTTTCACAAAACCAAGAAATAAACTAGACAGAACTAGTGACAGAACCCTGACACTATCTTCATTATTTTTTAAATCTGACCAGTCTATGACATAATAGGTAAATCCATTTGACCTTTTCTTAATAGAACAAAACATAAGTTGAGTGGGATGTAAATTTCCTTATGCTTATGGTATAAAATGGACTGAGTCATTGATAGTTGAGCCTTTGCTTTTTCCTTTGCTATTCTGCTTTTTCTCTTCTCAATCTGTAAATGTCTTAATTTTGTTCCTTCTTTCTGTATATTCTGATCTTCATCCATTAAATACAATACTCTGGATTTTACAATACTCTAGATTTTATTATTAACTATTAATTACTTAATGAGTTTGTTTATCTCTATAATTTTTAATTAATTGTTTCAATAGTACCAGTCGAGAGACAGAAGATAGGTTAACAGGTTGTTTATTGAACACAAGCAGAGTATCAGGAGGACAACAGGTGAGTAAACAGTTGCAAGTTCATGACTGATGAATGATATGGAGAATGACACAGTCCCTTTTGTGATTACAGAGTGACAATGGAGAATGATACTTGCTGAATGGAGTAGATGACTTCAGACAACACTTCACACCAGATCGAAGACAAGGAGCAGAGCTTGGGTACATGGAGTACAGGTAAGTAGCAAGAGGAGTCCTTGAGGTAAGCATTCAGGTAAGTCCTTAGATGCAAACGAGACCAGACAATGTGACTGTGTGTGAGTGTGTCTTAAGTAGTGCTGGTAATGAGTGTGCCGATAAGGTGCAGGTGACGGTGGTTAGTATTCCGGAGAGGGAGTGCGCTGTGATTGGAGGGTGCTGGAGCCTGGCGTGTCTGTGACATTAATAAATTTGTTATTCCTTATTCAAATTTAATCTCTGACATAATCATTGCTGGACTGCCTGGATCTCATTTTCTCAAGTTTTTGCATCAAAAAACAAATCTAATAACTGATTTACGTTGTTTGACAATGAAATTGTAAATGTAAGAAATGTAGCCTAATTTACGTCAGGTTATGGTAGCTAAAGTTAGTGAAGTGTTGGTCAGCTAGCTGCAATTACAGTCTAACTGACATTATTATCTTCCAATAAACATTAACTAAAGCTGGTTACATAAAATACAACTATTAACTAGATTCATGAAGGGTCAGTTAATGCGTTCAAATGTCAAAAATGCAGTAATTTCATCAACTTACCAGCAAGCGAACTTAAGAATCACTGAAAATGAAAGAGTTCAGTGCTGGAACTATCAGTGTTTGGACTATTGGCTCCACAACACGTGTTAAGGCTGATTTATACTTCTGTGTCGGACCTACACCAGAGCCTCTGCACCGTAGGCTATGCGTCTGTTTTCATTTATACTTCTGTGTCGTTGTCCGCGTCGACGTGCATGCAAACCACTAGTAGGCAGTGTCCGCAGTAATATTGAGTATCAAAACAAAAGCCGAAGAAGAAACAGCTTGTAATGTACGTTGTCAGAGAAGCTTACATAAAGAAACGGTTGAGAAGGGGCAAATAGGTAACGACTTTTGTTGCAGTTTGACTGCATGTGTGCCCTGAAACAGAGTGTTTTTCATCCATATGGAAGGGTTAGGTAGCAGGTAAGCAGCACCATCATCCACGATGAGAGGAAGAGGGGGTTCCTCGGCTGTGCCAGGCTCTGTGGGAACAAAAACAGAAGGATGGTGAGGTTTTAACAAAGAGACGTGGAATGTAGGGTGAATTTTATACTCAGGTGGGAGCTGGAGCTGGTAGGTGACGGGGTTGATCTGCCGAAGGATGGAGAAGGGGCCAATGAACCTGTTTCCTACAGGGCAGGTGCATCCTGATGTCTCGTGTGGACAGCCAAACCTTCTGTCCCAGCTGGTAATTTGGAGCGTTGGAGTGGCGAAGGTTGGCTGTCATCCTGCGCCTGCGTAGGGCCCGTTGGAGCTGATGGTGCACGGAGTCCAGACCCTCTTGCTCTTCCGGAACCAGTAGTCGACCGCTGTTACATCTGAGGGTTCCCCTGACCAGGGGAACAGTGGGGGTTGGTAGCCGAGTACACACTGGAATGGGGTGAGTCTGGTGGTAGGCTGCCACAGAGAGTTTTGGGCGTACTCAGCCCAACCCAGGAACTGGTTCAAAGAGCCCTGGTGGCTGTGACAGAAGGTACGGAGGAAGAGTCTGCCCATTCGTCTGTGGATGGTATCCTGAGGAGAGACTGACGGTCACACCTAGGAGTACGAAGAAGGCCTTCCAGACCCTGGAGATGAACTGTGGCCCTCTATCTGATACGATGTCCTCAGGAATTCCATAATATCTGAAGATATGGTTAAACATAAGTTTAGCAGTCTCCATGGCCGTAGGCTGTCCCCTTAAAGGAATCAGACGACATAACTTAGACAATTGTACCTGCATATTGGTGGTTGTTGACAGATTTTCTGAGGCAGGAAGATCAGTGATGAAATCCACTCCTAGGTGCGAACAAGGATGATTGGGAATGGGCAGAGGTTGGAGGGAAGATGCCGGGGACTTTTAGAGATGGTGCATTCCTTGCATCCCTGCACGTACCTCCTGACGTCCGATGCCATGTTCGGCCACCAGAAGCGTTGTTTGAGCAACGTGAGGATTTCATTGAACCGAGGGTGGCCAGTGCCCAGTAACGTGTGAGATGCGTTAATGAGGGGAGTGCGCCGTGGTCGGGTGATGTAGAGCAAACCTGGGGGGCAACCTGGCAGAGCATTTGTGGAGGCATTGAACTCGGGAAATGTTTCTTCAGACCAGGCTATGGGGTTTATGAAGAGCTTCTGTGACAGAATCGGTTCCAGTGTTTCAGGGCTCTCATCAGGACCATGGATGCGAGAAAGGGCGTCGGCTTTTATGTTCATGGATCCTGGGCGATAAGAGATGGAGAAATTAAAGCAGACTCAGGAAAATGGTCCAGGAAACAGTTGTCACCCCACTTCAGGATTTCCACAGTCTTCCACGATATGACTGGGTTGTGCTGCTCAAACCACGGGCGCCCGAAGATCACATCAGCGGTGGACTCCTCCAGAACCAGCAGATGGAGTTGCTCAACAGATTCTGGTCAGCGGAGTGAAGATAGAAATAACGGCTGGCCCTGCTGCTCTTCAAGACACGACTGTATACGAGTGGCGAACCTGATGGAGAGTTGAATGAAGTGTTCAAGCCTGATGGTATCCACGTATGCAGTGAGATGCAACCGCACGCATGGATCCAGCCCTTGACGATATGTGGTGATAAGGGCCTGCTCGTCCCATCCGCTAGCTGCAGCAAGGGTTCTGAATTGGAGAGCATAGTCGTTAACAGTCATTGAACCTTGTTTCAATTGGTATAACTGCTCACCGATGGATGTATCCCACGCGGGTCTTCCAAAGACTTCTTTGAAGTGAGCGATGAAACTGGAGAGAGACTGGGTAATGGGATTTTTCTGGGACCAGAGCAGTTCAGCCCAGCGAAGTGCCTTGCCATCTAGTTGAGAGATTATAAAAGCTACCTTAGCGTTGTCTTTGGGATAGAGGTGCGGTTGCATCTCAATGACCAGTGAACATTGCAGGAGGAATTCGTTGCATTCCACCGCCGAACCAGAGAAGGGCGCCGGTTTGGCCATGGGACTGGCAACGGAAGGTGGTAAGGAAGAAATGGCGGTAGATGTGGAAGTGCTCGCTGGTGAAGATGTGGGTGGAGTGGCAGTGAGTGCTCGGCGCAATGCGTCCACGAGCTATTGGAATGGATCCAGGGTGCTCATACTGGTGTTCAGCGGTGTTGGTCCGGTCTTCTGTTACAATAAAGAAGGGGACAACGACACAGGAATGCAGGTAATAGTGTTTATTGAACAACCAGTAGAGTGACAGAGTGCAGGTGAGTGATGGCAGGTAAATACGATGGCAGATATTGATGTGGAACTGATACTTGTCTTTGTGTTGCAGGGATGGCAGACTTGGAGCTTGGAGCAAACACAGATGAACTCACGCAGGATGAGAAGACAAAGAGGAGATGAGGGAACACACTGGAGACAGGTAAGTATCTTCAGTGGAGTCCTTGAGGTAAGCCAACAGGTAAGACCATGTGCAAACAAGACTGGACAGTGACTGAGTGAGTGCGTGAGCCTTTTGTGCTGCTGCTGATGAAGGTGCTGATGGGCTGCAGGTATGCATTAAAACTCCCGTGATTAAAACTCCGGTGATGACATGTGCTGTGTCTGTGTGAGGGTAGAGCCTGGTGTTTCTGTGACAATTATGTCATGATATTTAGTTTTTCAGGCGTTCACTTACGATTTTTTCCCCTATTTGTACATGAATCAGAAAGTTTCTACTTCCCGGCTAACTCAGAAGTCCTAAGAGAAATGTATTCCAATCTGAATATGTCTGAGATTCATTTTCATTAGTTTTTGGTGAGCTGATTTTCCGACTGCCCGCTCCAATTTCATCATGGATAAAGGTCTTTTTGTCATCTGACGAAACATTAACATTAAATCAATAAGAAGATCCTGATCACAGAAAATAATAGCAGAGTTAGGTAAGAATCTAAATATATTTCTTGATTACTAACACATTATAAGTGATTCAGTTGGCCTTAACACGTATAAGCTTGTACAAAATGCAGCAGCTAGAGTTCTTACTAGAACTAGGAAGTATGACCATATTAGCCCAGTTCTGTCATCACTGCATTGCCTTCAGTTTAAACATTGTATAGATTTTAAAATCTTGATAATTACTTACAAAGCACTAAATGGTTTAGCTCCCCAGTACCTGAGTGAGCTCTTAATACATTATAGTCCTTCACATTTATTGCAATCTCAGAATTCAGTCAAGTCAAGTCAAGTCACCCTTATTTATATAGCGCTTTTTACAGTGCACATTGTGTCAAAGCAGCTTTACATTGATAATTGGTATATAATTTTTCCTTTTATAGAATAGTGTCAATGCAGGCAGATCAAAAGCACTGTTGAATAAATGTCATGGATACTGTTGAATATCAAATGTCAAGTCAAATTAAATTAAATTAGGGCTGCATGATTAATTGTATTTTATCACGATAACGATATCTGCTTCTCTCGATTTGATTTTAAATAATCATCACGATATTGGCCCGCTCTATGAAAATGAACATAATTTGTAAATATTGGAAGTAATATTAGGAATTTCGCTGTTTTATCTTTTGAAGTTCCTAAAGGTTTTACCAGTTTTCATAATGTTGATCAACTAGAAATGATTTTTCTTTGCTTTACGAATTTGTCGGGCAATTTGAATCTGGTTTGTCTTATTGTGTTGCTTTAAAATCTAATGTGAATACATATTACAAAGCGTTCACCAAAACCATGTTTTGTATTGATTTACCATCGGGCCAATAAACTCACATTGAGATGTAGAACATAAATGTCCCTCAACAAGGGTTTCCAAGATGAAAGCATGGAGAGAACAAACACTCTCAGCTAATGGGTATCTGTTACTCACACTTCCTCTTTCTTTTTACTCTCTAGCCAAGAGAAATCACCCTGATAATGACTCCAGACCTGCCAACATGTACGCATTTTGTGTAGCGGGTACGCATTTTGACCTCAAAGTATGCTGGTACGATTTGTCACTCTATACTACGCAAAAACCGGTGACTCCTCTGTGCATGCGTAGTACTCAAATCAAGCAAAAGAAAGAGTTCGACCAATCATAGCGCTGAGTTCATTTCCCCAAATAGCAAGCAGGATGATTGTCAAATGCATACGGCCTATCAATAAAAAGAGACTGCAAATCAACAGCAACACAAAATCCCACTTAATCCCTCCTTCCACTCCCGCCGTCTGACAGTGACTGAAATCTCAAGCGAGGACAGTAATGTTACAGTAGTCACGGTACTTCTGACTCCTTAAGGTAAACGGGTATAAAATGCTCAAGTTATGTTGAACAACAAATCTAAATAAAACTGAAATCTCTATATGGCTTAGTGATTATAAAAATGTTGTGATGTGTGACTGACTGATAAGCGTGAGTCTGAAGAAACAGGTGTTTATTTATTTATATGCTTTACTTAACACAACCTCTCATTACATGTCGGACTAACTTCTTGATATTCTTGAATACTCGATTTGTTTTGCTCTTATTGGTCCTTTCTATTCATTGTCAACTGTTTTCTATAAATATGTTTGTATTGGCTAACCTTTATTCAGCAAATTTTTGTCTTGTTTATAATTCAAAGACAGCATGTTACTGTCACAGATCCCTTGTTTCCCTGGACTCCATATCCCATGATCCTCCTGTTCTCCACACCTGCACTCATCTCCCCATCATCATGGATCACCTGCACCTGGACTCTATTATCTGCACTCCCTTTATAATGCACTCACTCCCTGCACTCCTTGTCCGTTCTCTGTTTATGTTAAATGTATGTTTGGTGTTCCTGCCCTTGTTTATATTAAAGTCTCTTACTATTGTGGAAATCCGTATCTGCCTCGTCTCTCTACACCAGCATCCTTAACAGTTACAAATAGAAACACATTTTTTTCTGTGGGATTTAGTATCATATTTGGATATTGGAATAATAAATTAAGTATTTTAACCCTCAGGGGTCTGAGGATTTTTGGGACCCTGGAGAAGTTTTGACTTGCCCTGACATTTGTGCTTTTTTCAGTTGTTCATAAACATATTAATGGAAATAGTGTCATTACACTGTATTCAGCATAAACTTGGCTACAATAATATGTGAGGAACATGTATGTACATGTTTGTGTTTTTGAAGGAATAACATTTATGCATGGTTATTGAAAAAACAAAAAGTTTAAGTCACTGAAATAAAGCCAAAAAATATATATTAAATCTTTGTTCACAAGACTTCTGGGTATTTGAGGTTGTAGACTAGAGTTTTTGCTTCAAAATGAGGTAAAAATTATGCTTCCTGCTTGTTCATATAAAACAATAGACAGATTAAAATTTTCTAAAACATCTTTGGTCAAGAAACACAGTATGTGTGGAGGCGTGAATCCTCATGTATAATGGGTGATTCTCACCTGAGAAGACAAAAGAATCACATAATAATGACCTGAAATTACTTGCATATTAATGAGGCCTTTCAGTCAGGTAGGCTATGAAAAAAAAACTCTGTAAAAATGTCTCAGCTCATCATAAACAGCAATACTGTGAAATATTATTACAATTTAAAATAATGGTATTCTATTATATTCTTTAAAATATAATGTATTTCTGTGATGCAAAGTGTCTGAACATTTATGTTACCTCTGTGGAATTTCATATAGGCTTTTAGCTTAAAAGCATGCACATTTGGAGAAATATTGATGGATTCTCATATGTTTGTCATTTTTCTATACAGAAGAATAATATTTATTAAGGATTTATTGTCATTACTATGAGTGCTGGATACTGTGTTTTTAATTCATACTTGCAGCCGGAGGGTGCTCTGTACACCTTTAGTCCACAAATGCCTGAGCATAAAGAAGAATAGGCAATCCAGGAACTAACTGAACTAACAGAGGACAGAGATCGCTAACTATGGCTATTCAAAACAATTTTCAAGACAATAAATACACGATTGAGACGATGTATGCATGTATTGACTCAGAATTTGCATCTGAATAGCGCTGGCTCCGTGGGCGTGGCCGCATTAGCGGATAATGAGCTGAATCACGGATTTCTGACATGGCTCTCTTTTCATACAGATTACATAAACACAGAATGTTGGTTCCCTTTCGTGGGAACTATCGACGCTACCTCAGATGACATGATGGGAACCCTCTGTATTTTGTGTTCGTGAAGCACCAATGCATCCAACCAATGAAAAGACGTGACGTCAGAGGCGGGTGACGTCACGGATCAGGAAGCTATAAAGCACACCTGAGCACAAAGCACGCCAGCTTCTGTTATCTTCAGCAAGCGCTCTCTGTATCTTGTGTGTCTTATTTGGTGTTGTTTGTCTTATCACATATACACAAGTCACAATCTCTTCGTCTGAGGACAAGAGTATCTCACACCAATATATATATTTATACATAAAAAAGACACGTATTATGGCGAGTGTTACCCGTGGATCGGGTCCCGCTTCTGCTGAGGCAGGGCAGAGGCTCCATTCGTGGGGTTCACAAATGGATCTGACAGAGGGGTAAGAGACGGGCGCCGCCTTTTCTCTGCCCTCACCTGCCAGGTTCAGTGCCGTCTCCCAGGTGGAAGCACGCTCTGCGGTTTCTTCCCCCGGGTTGAGGCACCGATACTCACATGTCAAGCTCTGTGGAGGTGGATATTGTGATATCGATCTGAGGATCGCCACCTCACAGTCACACACACATATCGTGTTTCAAAATCACACGTTTATAACAAATCAATCGTGAACAGCAGTTTGATTTTCCCCCTGTGCTACACTACAAAGCGAGTTGGGATACACACGATTTATGTTTGCTGGGAGTGGAGCGTGCACGTCAGCTCACAACTGACAGTGACACTGTTCATTCATAAAAATGTCCCAAAGAAACGTATGCACTAGCGGGAGTTTTGTAGCTCCACTCCTGTTGGCTTTATTCTCGAGGGAATAAAAGTCTATTGCAAAGCTCGAATCTCGATTAAGTCTGCAAGAATGAAAATACGGCTATATGTATATATTAAGGGATCTGAGTAGACGGGAGTTCCCTTTCTCTCTTTCCCTAAAATACCTTGCGAATTATTACGAGCTATAATTCTTTTTTGTATTCTAAATATATTCAGTATGTTCAAAAAATATATATTTATATAAGAACTGGCTGCATTTAATTTGAGGATCAAATGAAATATTGAATACATTAAATTCTGAGGAATTTAAAAGTCCGGAGGTAGGACGGATCTGAGGACCGTCATTATCTCTCGGAAGGCTTCAAAGAAGAGGTCCTGACATTTATAGTGCAGGATCTCTTGAGGGCAGCCCCCTACGGGGGGATTCAGATATCGGGTCCTCCTCAGTGCCCTCAGGGGACCGTTCTGTCAACCCTGCCACCAAGCGTGAGTCAGGGCACAGCGGTTTCCACCGATCCTCCGAGGAGGGTCGGCCAGCACGTGATTCGTCTGTCTGCCGGTGCGCCGTGTCAGACAGACGAGCCAAGTGCTCAAAAAACACCAGAGACCAGCCTCGAGATACTGGTTCCCTTAGTAGAATATTTGGAAGAATGGAAAAATCTCCTGAACATTTCAAAGTGGGTGCTGCTCATGATAGAACAGGGCTACAGAATTCAGTTCGGTTCGCGACTGCCAAAGTTCAAGAAGTTACGACCCTTTTGCAAAAAGGGACTATAGAAAGGGTTCCCCCTCCCAGCAAAATGTCTGGCTTTTACAGCCGCTACTTCATTGTTCCGAAGAAGGATGGAGGATTACGTCCGATCATAGATTTATGTGTGTTAAATCGATCTGTAAGGAAGTTGAAGTTCAAAATGCTTACACTCAGACAGATCATCCCTCAAATCAGGTCCGAGGACTGGTTTGTAGCGATAGATCTGAAAGACGCATACTTTCATGTATCCATCCATCCTTCTCACAGGAAGTTCCTCAGGTTTGCTTTCGGGGGCGAAGCTTACCAATAAAGGGTTCTTCCTTTTGGCCTATCCCTCTCAGCCCGCACGTTCACGAAGTGCGTGGATGCAGCGCTGGCTCCGCTGAGACTCGAGGGCATCCGCGTGCTGAACTATATCGACGATTGGTTGATACCAGCTCAAACAGAACAATTGGCAGTTCAACATCGAGATGTTGTTCTGTCGCACATGAAGAGGCTTGGGCTGAGGCTCAACGCCAAAAAGAGTGTGCTGGTCCCGAGTCAGGTTGCAAACTACTTAGGTGTAATCTGGGATTCCACCACGATGCAGGTGCAGTTGTCCCCTGCTCATGTGAGTTCCATTCTCGGGGCTGTGAAAGGGGTGAAATTAGGCCAGTCACTCACTGTAAAACAGTTTCAGAGACTGTTGGGTCTGATGGCAGCTGCGGCCTCCTGCACATGAGACCCTTACAGTGGTGGCTCAGGACCAAGGGGTTTTCCCCGAGGGGAAATCCTTTTCGCATGATCAAAGTCACGCGGCGATGCCTTCGTGCTCTGGTCATATGGAAGAAGCCTTGGTTCCTATCCCAGGGACCCGTGCTGGGGACTTCTGGTCGTCGTGTAATGCTTACGACAGATGCTTCCTCACGGGCTGGGGGGCGATCATGAGTGGTCGCTCGGCTCAGGGTCTCTGGGAGGACCATCAGCGCTCCTGGCACATAAATCGGCTGGAGATGATGGCGGTGTTTCTTGCATTAAAACATTTCCTCCCAGACCTGAGAGATCACCATGTGTTGGTCCGCACGGACAACACTGCGTGGGTCTCATACATCAACCATCAGGGGGGCTTGCAGTCTCGCCTGTTATTCAAGCTGGCCAGTCGCATCCTCCTCTGGTCCCAGGGAAAGCTCCTCTCGCTGAGAGCAGCTTACATCCCCAGCGGTTGAATGTGGGTGCGGACGCCCTGTCGAGGCAGGGCGCGAGACCGGGGGAATGGAAACTCCACACAGAGGTGGTGGAGTTGATATGGAAATCTTTCGGTCGAGCTCAAGTCGATCTATTTGCCACAGAGAAGTCAGCTCAGTGCCCTCTGTGGTACTCACTTCAGCACCCAGCACCTCTAGGGCTGGATGCCATGCTACAGACGTGGCCAAGGCTACGTCTGTATGCGTTCCCCCCAGTCTCAATGCTCTAGGGAGTTCTGGAGAAGGTTCGCCAGGAGAAGGTCGACCTAATATTGGTGGCCCCTTACTGGCCGACCAGAATATGGTTTTCAGACATAATGTCACTACTTCACGGCTCTCCTTTGGAGCTTCCCCTCAGGCAGGATATCCTGTCTCAAGCAGGTGGCACGATTCTCCATCCCCGCCCAGAAATGTGGAAACTGTGGGCCTGGCCTCTGAGGGGGCGAGGCTCATAGGAACTGGTCTCCCAACCGAGGTTGTGGAGACCATCCTTCACTCCAGATCTCCTTCCACGAGGAAGCTGTACTTATATAAATGGAAGTTGTTCTCTATGGACCCTGTCCATTCTTCTGTCTCTGACGTGCTTCAGTTCCTTCAGGAAAAGTTCTCGGAAGGTTTAACCCTCTGGAGTCTGAGGCTGATTTGGGGCCTGAAGAAGTTTTGACATGCCCTGACATTTGTGCTTTTTTCAGTTGTTCATAAACATATTAATGGAAAAAGTGTCATTACACTGTATTCAGCACAAACTAGGCTACAATAATATGTGAGGAACATGTATGTACATGTTTGTGATTTTGAAGGAATAACATTTATGCGTGGTTATTGAAAAAACAAAAAACTTAAGTCACTGAAAGAAGGCCAAAAAAAGTATAGTAAATCTGTGTTTACAATACTTTAGGGTATTGGAGGTTGTAAACTAGAGTTTTTGCTTCAAAATTATGTAAAAATTATGCTGCCTACTCCTTCATATAAAACAATATATTGATTTAGTTTTTGTAAGACACTTTTTGCCAAAAAACACAGTATGCGAGAAGGCGTGAATCACCACTGAATAATGGACAACAACAGAACAAAAACTGGAAGTGGCTGCACTCAGTGATAGATAGTTATTAATACAATGTAATGCAACAACATTAATATTAATAGTAAATAACTAGTATATAACTAGTAATAAATAGTAGTTGTGGTACCCATCGGTGCTGGATTGGAAGTAATGGCAGTAGCATTGGTAATAATAATAATGACAATAATATTAATGATAATAATGAATGGACTAGTCAGTGAAATGATTACAGACGAATCCATACCCTGCTAGGTTCAGGAGCCACCCTGCCCTCGGCGGCAAGCACAATCGACAGACCCGTCCTCACAACCATCAAAACCGCCTCTGATTCACCTTCTCTCTCCTTCACACCCCCGGATATACCAGACTCTTGTGCCAGTGTCAGGCACCTCCAGACAAGGCTCACCTAGTCTGGGTGTGACCCAACAACTGACTATTCTTATATGAATTTCTGGTGTTCAATGTATCAGTTGAGCCATTTTAAGTTATATTCTTTGGGTATAACTGCGGCGTGCCCTAGCCAGCTCCCTAGCCAGAGACACCACGTGTAACCCAATAGAGATGTTTGACCCAGATCACCGGCAGAGGTGGCGAAGGGAGGAGGTAGGCAAAAAAAACAAACAAACAAAAAAAAAAAAAAACATAATCGACAGTGCCTCTATCAACTGGATGTGCCATTCAGGCCCACCGACAGAAACAGAGCGGCCACCAAACCCAGAGTGTGTATATGTTATGTAAATTATTAAAAATTCATAATGATTGTGAAATTGTTATCATAATCATTGTAGATACAGAAGAGGCCCAATTGTTCTATAAAAAAATGAAGTATTGATAGTTCGACCAATGCTGCCACTACTAATAACCATAATCATAGTAATAATAGTACTAATATACTTAAAAAAAAAAATATATACATATATATACATATATATACACACATACATACATATATATACTTATATACATATACATACATACACATACATGCATATACAGCTATGGAAAAAATTAAGAGACCACTCCAAGTTCAGAAATCAATGTTAAGTGGTCTCTTAATTTTTTCCATAGCTGTATATGCGCACATACACATACATACATACATACATACATACATACATATACACATACGACATATTTTCGCATACAGTACAACTATATAGTCAGGTATCATATATTCATAATATAAAATTGCAGTCACTTAATACACATAATATATGTACATAAATCCCCATACACATACATCTATATACTCATACACACACAAACATATATATATATACATACATGTACATAAACATATATCCACATATAGACATATACATATAACATATAAAACATATGCATTATATTCAAATAATATATATTAGATAAAACTTTATTCATCTTTTGTTGAAGCATGATTTCTCATTTCCTATTCATCTAATTTGAAAATGCATCTATTGTATGTACCCTGAGGATTGGGGCATCAGCTCACCAGCCAGATTTAATCAATATTTAAGGATAGAAGCAGTGGGCTGAAAACTGTATTAAATCTGAATAAGTGATTTTGTGTTTCTGATGCATGTTTTTCTTGATTAATATGTTCCTTTAATAGATGTAGCCATTGTGTAATTGATATTTGGCATTTCTTTTTCCAATTAAGTAATATTGTTTTCTTGGCAATAGCTAGAGACATGAGTAAAGGTATTGGATATTTAAAAGATGGGTTAATTTGGGAGGTGTCGCCTAGGAGGCATAATGAAGGGAATTTCGGGATTTTGGTTTTGAAAAATTCTGTTAATTTGTTAGTGACATCTGTCCAGAACTGATGAACTGGAGGGCATAACCAAAGTGCATGAAAGTAAGAGTCTTGTATGTTTAAATTGCAGTTAGTACATTTGTCTGAAGTTTCTAGGCCCATTTTGAACATCTTCTGTTGTGTAATGTGTGTTCTATGTACAATCTTATACTGTATTAATTGAATATTTGTGTTAGTACTAAAGATAAAGCTATTTTTACAGACTGTTTTCCAAAATTCCTCATCTGTGTTGATATTAAGGTCTTTTTCCCATTGTTTGACTGGTGCCACTGTGTTGGTATCTATAGAAGATATTAAAGAATATAGTTTTGTGAGCATCTTTACTGAATTACTGATTGTAATAATATGTTTAATAATCGGGGAAGGTTGTGCAATATCTGTAATTCCGGTTGTGGTTTTAATAGAGTTCCTGATTTGTAAGTAGTAATAATAGTGTTCTTTACCTAAATTAAATTTCTGCGTTAATTCTGAAAAAGTGATGAAGGTGTTATCAGAGAGCAAGTGATGTATATATGTGATGCCTTCCTCTTTCCATTTAGTATTGTGAAGTGGCATATGATTAATTGTGAAATCCGGATTATTCCATATAGGTGAGTTGATGTGTGGTACAAGCTTGTGATTTATCAATGTATTCGTTTTCCACCAGGCAGTGAGAGTTGTTTTAATTGTCAAATTCTTGAAGAGATTTTGTTGTTTGATTTTACTTGTGAGTAATGGAAGATCTGAGATGATTATTTCCTTACATTCTGCTTGTTCTATCTCTAGCCATGGATATTGAGTAGTATCATTTCTGATCCATTTACAAAGATATTGTAATTGCGATGCTAGATAATACTGTTGAAAATTTGGTGCTGCTAGACCGCCTTGAGCTTTATTTTTGTGAAGTTTTTGTAGGCTTATTTTCGGATTCTTGTTTTTCCAATAGAATTTGCTTATTATTTGATTTAATAATGTAAACCATTTTTTGTTTGGTTGTATCGGAGTCATGGTGAATAAATAAAGGACTTTGGGTAGTATACACATTTTAACTGTTGCAATTCGACCTAAAATGGAAAGTGGTAGATTCATCCATCGAGTTAAGTCATCTTCTATTGTTTTTAACAGTGAAGTAAAATTAAGGTTAAATAAGTCTGCGAGGTTTGAACAGATGTGTATTCCTAAATATGTAATATTGCTTATTGTAAATGATGTGTCTTGTATACTAGTGTCCTGCGAATTCATGTTCAGTGGTAAAATTGTTGATTTAGTCCCGTTTATGGAATAATCTGAAATATTTGAGTATTTATGAATGACGTTAACTATTTCTGAAAGTGATGTTTTGGGATTTTGTAGAAAAAGTAATATGTCATCCGCATATAAGGAGATTTTATGATTTGTGTTGTTTGATAAAACTCCAGAGATATTGTCATTCTGTCTTATTGCAGTGGCCAGAGGTTCTATAAATAAAGAGAAAAGTAATGGAGATAAGGGGCACCCTTGTAGGGTCCCACGCTGAAGCTGGAATGGTGGTGATATTATGCCGTTTGTTATGACAGATGCTAAAGGTATATTATATAATGTTTTAATCCAGTGTATAAAGGATTCTCCGAACCCAAATTTTTTAAGTGTTGTATGAAGGAATTACCAGTTGACCTTATCAAAAGCTTTTTCTGCGTCCAGTGATACAATTATTGTTTTTTTCTTATTTTGTTTACATAGATTCATTATGTTGAATAATCAAAAGCTAATATCAAAAGCTTTTTCTGCGTCCAGTGATACAATTATTGTTTTTTTTCTTATTTTGTTTACATAGATGCATTATGTTGAATAATCGTCTAGTATTGTTTGATGATTGACGTCCTTTAATGAAACCGGTTTGGTCGGGGTGGATAAGGGATGAAATGACTAATTCCAGACGATTGGCCAAAGCTTTGCTTATTATTTTTAAATCTGTATTGATAAGAGATAATGGGCGATAACTAGAACATTGAGTCGGGTCTTTATTTGGTTTGAGTAGTACTGTAATTAGTGCTGTATTCATATGAGCTGGAATAGACGACATTTTTTTAATTTCTGCTGTCATTTGCATGAAAAGCGGTGATATAGTTGTCCAAAAGTGTTTATAAAATTCTGGTGGGTATCCATCTAAACCTGGAGCTTTATTGTTTGATAGTGATTCAAGAGCCTGCTTATATTCAATTTCTGATAGAGATTTATCTAATGCTTCTCTTTGCGTCAGGGTTAAACTAGGTAGAGTTATGTTGTTAAGGAATAAATTAGTATCTTTTATTTTCGGGTTTTTATCGTTACTGTACAAATGTTTGTAGAATGTTTGAAAGGTGTTGTTGATGTCTTGTAAGGTGTGGAGCGCCTTCCCTTCTGTGTTCTTAATTACTGGGATTGTTGTTTTTTCTCTATTACGTTTAATTATGTTGGCTAGATATTTATCTGATTTATTATTATGTTCAAAGTGTGTATATCTTAGACATTGTTTTTGAAATTCTATCCGTTTATTTATAATATTTTCATAATCAGTTTTTGTTTTATTAATCTCCTTTAAAGTCTGTTCATTAGGATTATGAGAGTAGCTATTATGTAACATATGTATTTTATTTTCTAGGTCTTTTTCTATTTTTTGTTCCTTTTTGTGTTTATATGCAGAGTAAGATATAATCTTTCCTCTTAATACAGCTTTAGCTGTCTCCCAGAGAATTACTGCAGAGGTACCTGGTATATTATTTGTTTCCATGAAAATTGCCCATTCTTTTTCAAAGTATTCATTAAAGTCTTTATCTTTGAGTAGAGATATATTCATCCTCCATCTAAATGATTTTTTTGTAACCACTGTATTATTAATAGTTATAATGATTGGGGCATGATCGGATATAATAATAGGATTAATTGTTGTATTTAAAATGTCTGGCATGAGGGAGTTGCTTGTTAAAAAATAACTTATGAACTGCTGAAAAATAAATGTTTTCTCGTGAAGTTGGGTTTGTAAGTCTCCAGCTATCACCAAGACCTAGGTCAGCCATGTATTGTTTAATGATTTCTGTAGATTGCCATGGTTTAAAATGCAATGGTGTATTTGATTTATCTTGAGTTGGATCGATAACTGTATTAAAATCTCCTCCTATTATGATACCTGATTGAGAAAGGTTGGCTAATGAGGAGAAGAAGTTATGAAAAAATTGGGGGTCATCTGTGTTTGGTCCATATATATTAGCAACGGTCAGTATTTTATTATTAAAGGATATGTTAATGATAACATATCGCCCTTCTGGGTCACATATAGCTGATTGATTAATAACTGTTATATTTTTATTGATTAATATAGCTATGCCTCTTTTCTTTGAGTTGTAGGATGCAGAGTATATTTGTGTTAATTGTGTATTTGTTAATTTTTTTATGTTCTGATTCCAAAAGGTGGGTTTCTTGTAATAAGCATATATCTGCCTTGAGTTTTTTAAGATGGTTTAAAATTATGGATCTTTTCACTGGTGAGTTGATGCCTCTTACATTCCAGCTTACAATTTTTAAATGTGTCATTTAATAATAAGATAGTTAACTTTATTCAGTATTTCATATATAAGTATCTGTATCCTGTTGTATAATATAAACAATAAAAGCCTACGTACATTACACATTCAATATCATACGGACATAACATAGAACAAAAAAAGCTCTTGGTTTCAAATGAATACACAGACATGTTTTGAATGTAGCCTACAGGTGTTTATTTTTTGTCTTATATTGCTTTACTGGCGATATAATATACATATGTATATATACTTTTTTCTTGCCTTTGATAACAGATTATAACCACGATATAGTCTCATTTCTATAAAGCTGACCGTCAACATATAGTCGATCGACCGTGAGGACCGCTTTCTTTCCATACTGGCGAAACTGTTTCATAATGGAGATTAGTATTCTCCGTCTGTCTTGGATGACCCGTGGATATTGATCGCTAAGTCCGAAAGAAGTTCCTCGCAATTCTTTACCCTTGCTCTTGACCAGTTCTTTCTGTTTGTAATGTTCGAATTTTGCAACAATGGGACGTGGGCGCTTTGTATCTGCGTTTTTCTTGTTGTTAGTTCCGAGGCGGTGGACACGATGAAAAGTTATGTTATTGACAGTTTCTTTTGAGAGTTTAAGAGCAGAGAGCATGAAATCTTTGATCGCTTGTTCCGGGTTGTCTTGAGTTTGTTCTTGTATACCTGAGAAGACCAGGTTGTCTCGCATACTACGACATTGAATGTCTAATATGGACTCTTTCAGTAGTTTATTTTTGGTTTTCAGACTGTCGATTGTTGTTGTGAGATTTAATACCTTTGTATGCATTTCGTTGTTTTCTTTTTGCAGCGACTCTATCTGGGACTGACTAAATTCCAGACTGGTTTTAAGGTCTTTGATATCTTGATGAAGTATTTCAAGAATTGCCAGTTTGTTGTTAATCGATTCTAGAAGACCCACCTCTATCATTGTCGTTGTAGGATCTTCCTCTGACTCTGCTGAGTATTCCCGGCACGGTTGTTTCTTTTGTGGTTGCGGCATGTTGGTCAGTCTGCAGAAGTAATCGTCTATGAACTTTTCCAAAGTTTCCACGGTGGGTTTATCCGGTTCTGGTATTGAAACGATGGATTTCGTAATCGTAGTTTAGTTATAGATGATCGGTCTGTTTTGTTTTTGTTTTTGCTGCGTTCAGTACGTAGTCTCGCGAGAGCGTCACCTGAACATTAGCTCACCGTCCCCGTCCGTGAATGAGGTATTGCTGTGAAAAAAAACTTCTGTGATGTCTCAAGCTCATTATGATATATGAAACATACAGACAAATATTATTGCAATATAAAGTAATGGTTTTATATTATACTTTAAAATATAATGTATTTCTGTGATGCAAAGAGTCTGAATATAGGCTTTTAGTTTAAAAGCATGCACATTTGGAGAAATATTGGATTCTCATATGCTTATGTCAATTTTCTATACAGAGGAGTTATTTATTTAATATTCATTGTCATTACTATGAGCGCTGGTGTTTTCAATTCATCCTTGAAGTCGGAGGGCGCTCTGTGCATAACTGAAACCAATCCTGTAGACGTGAACAAATCTGTTTTACATTTAAGTGAGGTCTCAGAGCAAGAGGTCCTGAAAATTTTACAAGGACTTAAAAATTCTAAATCACAAGATGCTTATGAGTTAGACTCTTGCTGTCATGATTGATCACAGGAAGCAAATGCGAGTTAACTGGTTTATTTATAAAGAAGACAGAATAGCACACAGTCACTGAATAGGCGGGCCTCTGGTGACGCAGGGATTGAGATGGTAGGCTGGTGATGCGTGGCTGTGATGAGAAGTGCTGGTGTGAAGTAATCCAAGGTCCAGACATAGAACGAGAACACGAAGATCACCGAACTGGAACAGGTAAAGACACGACTAGAACTCCGGGCAGGAACAGGACGGAACAGGACGGAACAGGACGGAACAGGACGGAACAGGACGGAACAGGACGGAACAGGACGGAACAGGACGGAACAGGACGGAACAGGACGGAACAGGACGGAACAGGACGGAACAGGACGGAACAGGACGGAACAGGACGGAACAGGACGGAACAGGACGGAACAACACAGCACAGTACACCAAACAACGATCTGACGGGGAAGAAGAGAATGAGGTGAGCTTATAAAGGGTGAGAGAATGAGCAGCAGCTGGTGAGGTGATGACTTGCAGCTGGTTCCACTGATGAGCCACATGGCCTGGACAGACACACGACACACATACACGCCCACTGCTGTCACAACACAGAACACGCGACAGGAAGGAAACAATGCATCTGCGAACCGTGACACTTGCATGATTAAAAGGAATGATTTCATCTTATGTGGGCCAATCACACAGTTAATAAACAGATCCTTTAAAGAAGCTGTCTTCCCTGACTGTCTAAAAGTGGCAATTATTACACTTTTGCATAAAGGAGAAGACCAGGCTGAAATTGCAAACTATAAACCAGTTAACATCCTACCTGTAATATCCAAGGTAGTAGAAAAAGTAGTAGCCAAGAAATTAATGGATCATTTAAATTATGGATGTCACACCCTGAATCCAATGCAGTTTGGATTTCGAAGTAATCATTCAACAGAAACAGCTCTTTGTTATTTTGTTGAACAGCTAAAATGTAGTTTGGATAAAGGGGGGTAGTAGGAGCCATATTTTTAGATCTTAAAAAGGCGTTTGACACAGTAAATTTGAACATTCTTTTATCAAAATTATCAGCTCATAATATCTCAGTAAAAACACTACAATGGTTTGATTCATATTTAAAGAATAGAAAACACTGTACACGAATAAAGAGCACAATATCCTCTTTTTTAGACAGCTCGGCGGGGGTGCCTCAAGGGGGTACATTTTGGGCCCCCTCTTATTCAGTGTTTATATTAATGATCTCCCTGACATATGCCCTGAGGTTAACATCCAATTGTATGCAGATGATGCCGTTATTTATGTACATGCAAATCAAAACAGAGAGCTGCATCTGTACTCAAAGGTGCTATGGAAAAAATTGCAGATTGGATGGAGCACTCATGCTTGACTACACTGCGTTCCAAATTATTATGCAATTGACATATCAGTACGATTTCAGTACAATAAACATTCAGATTTGAGTTTTTCTAAGAAAATGTTTGTTTGTTTATTTATCCATGTCTTTTTAGATAACTGGCAACAATCTCAGACAAAATAATTTGCCAGATCTATGGAAACCCTACTTACAGAAATCTTACTGATTTGTCTCTTGCATAATAATTTAAAAAAAACTGTCAGTATGTTTTTCTCCATAAGAAACAACTTTCATCCTACATCAGATATCATTATTAATGCAGAAAAGTTGCAAGAAGTAGATTCTGTTAAATATTTAGGTGTTGTTCTGGATAGTACACTGTCATTTAAAAAGCACATTTCAAAAATTGTCAAAACTGTTAAATTTAGTCTAGCTCAGTTTAGATTTATTCGTCATCAAATGAGTACGGATGCAGCCAAGCTTTTTATGCATTCTATGATCTTTTCCCATTTTACTTACTGTATAACAATTTGGGCTCAATCAAACAGCACGGCTTTACAACCACTTCAAAGTTTGTACAAGCAGGCACTCAAAATATTATATATCCTATCATTATTGTAACATTGTTAAGAAATATAAATTGTTAACACTTGATCATTTTATTCTCCTGGCTAATGTCAGTTTAATGTATAAGATTCTACATGACCTGGCACCACCACCTCTTAAAGTGTTTGTGAAATCATGTGATGAGGGCTTTCGGTCCACCAGAGCCTCCACCAGAGGAGACTGTTATGTAAATTTTAGATCAACCAAATTTGGACAGAGCTGCTTCTCGGTCAAAGCTACAGGAATGTGGAACTCTTTACCTTTAACTGTCAGAGAGTGCAATACTTTGAATAATTTTAAATTTAACGTAAAGAAATGGTTGAAGGATAATCAGGTGTGTTGTCATTAGTGCAGACTTGTTGAAGAATCTCTAATGTATCAAATGTAATGTATTTGGACTGTGTGGATTTGATCTGGGGATGGGGCTTTGTTAATGTTGGATGTGTTGGTTGTCTGTTTTTTTAAATTTTGTATATAGGTGATTATGTGATAGGCTGTTTAAATGCACTGTTAACCTGCTGTTACTTTGCTTGCCCAGGGACAACAGATGAAAATTAGCTTGTAGCTATCTCTGGTCTGTACAATATATGTATTGTGCAATGTCCCTGTTAAATAAATAAATAAATAAAAAATGTTACGGGTCCCCTAAGAGTGGGGGCCCAGCATCTAAGCAGCGGATGAGCAAGTGGGTGGTCGAGGCCATCTCACTTGCATATGAGACAGTGGGATGTCCGTGTCCCTTAGTGGTGCGCGCTCATTCCACGAGAGGTATGGCCGCGTCCAGAGCTCTCTTATCTGGAGTCTCCACGGCAACATTTGTGGTGTGGCTGGATGGTCATCCCAGCACACCTTCATCAGATTTTATAATCTTAATCTTAATATCACTCCAGGGACCAGGGTCCTACAAGATAGCAGCTAGGCACTCAGAGACACGGCGTAGTTGGGATTGTGTTCCCATCACGTCACCTGACGTAGCATCGATAGTTCCCACGAAAGGGAATGTCTCGGGTTACGAGTGTAACCCTTGTTCCCTGAGTAAGGGAACGAGACGCTACGTCACGTGGCCGTATCTCCTGCATACCTGGTGCGCTTGCTTCAGACATTTTACAGAAGCTGGCGTGCTTTGTGTTCAGGTGTGCTTCCTGATCCATGACGTCACCCGCCTCTGAAGTCACGTCTTTTCATTGGTTGGATACAGAGGTGCTTCATGAACACAAAATACAGAAGGTTCCATCACGTCATCTGACGTAGAGTCTCGTTCGCTTACTCAGGGAACAGGGGTTACACTCGTAACCCGAGACGTTTTCGATTTCACTAACACGATTTAAAACCTGACATTTCAACGTTTTTTTTATACATAAGTCTAATTTTTTTGTGATTAGTATTCACTAAGTTACAGTTCATTTTCTGAGAACTATCAGATTGGACTTCATTCAGAGGGAGACGAGAGATCACGAATCATGTTAGTTTTCTTTTTTTTACAAAAAGCACAGCATTTTGTTTTTACTCTGAGTGTACACAAATAAAAGAAGATATTCCACAGATTAAAACGGTGTATAACTCTTAATTGTATGTGCAACATTAACGGAGTATTTTGAGTCTCTTTCACACTGGTAAGAAAAAAAACACGGTGGTATCGCCGGCGATACCCTCAGACCTCAGAGTTTTAAATGAATCACATGTAAACTCATTGTTTACTGTTTTCTAAGGGTTTTTTTTTTCTGTGTAAAAGACTCGACTGTCAGGTTAGTGTTACAGATCCCGTGTTCCCCTGGACTCCATTTCCCATCATCCTCCTGTTCTCCACACCTGCACCCACTTCCCTCGTCATCTCCCCATCTTCACGGATCACCTGCACCTGGACTCTATTGTCAGCACTCCCCATATATTGCACTCACTCCCTTCACTCCTCGTCCGTTCTCTGTTGTGTTACCGTGTATGTTTGGTGTTCTTGCCCTATGTTTATTAAAGTGTACTACTTCATTGTGGAAATCCGTATCTGCCTCGTCTCTGCACCACCTACACGTAACAGTTAGTTGTATGTAAATATAGCCTACTTGAAATTGCAAACAAAAAATTTTAGTCCATATTAAATATATTATTGGGATCCACTTGTGGTTGTCAGTTGGGATAAGCACACATTATGCAATGCAATATTAATCATGCATTAAAAAAAAATGCTTTTGAGCAGATGTAGTGAAATTTTTAATTGTGTCAAACAAAAAAAAATTTACCAGTCAAAATTAGATTAATGAAGATTTGTGTGTGTGTGTGTGTGTGTGTGTGTGTGTGTGTGTGTGTGTGTGTGTGTGTGTGTGTGTGTGTGTGTGTGTGTGCTTTTGTGTATTGTATTCTCAAAAATGTAAAAAAAAACACCCCCCCCCAAAACCCTGTGTCCCATCCCATCACACTGGTACTGGAAAAAGTTTTCCAAGGTTGGCAGGTCTGTGACTCCCTAGTGCTCTCTAATGGCAGGGAGTAAAATTACAACTTACACAAAGTAAAGGCCCCTATCTACTTCAAACGAAATTGAAGAACAAACTGATGTGACATAATTTCAAACAAAATCAGGCCAAAATGAAGTTTTGTGTTCTTTTTGGAAGTTCAAAACGGCTTGCCAAAGCAAACTTTCAGGAAAAGTTTGCTCCAGCTGCAAAACACCTTCGTACTACCATTGGTCAGTGACGATAATGTAATAGGAGGTGTGTGCTTTTCAAGGCTCCGCCTTCACTCGCGTGGAACACTGCTTTGACTCATTTCATGTGTTTGAGGTAAGATCTCCGCGGGTGAAAACAGGAACATACTGGATAGCCACTTTATAGTACAAAATGAAGTTGTGCTTTGTTTGATATTGTAAAGCTGCTTGATTTTAAGCAATCTATTGAATAAAGTGCTATACAAATAAACCTTCCTGGAGTGCTAATTTGCAGAGCTCGTGCTAACATAGGCTACCCATGTTGTTATGATCAGATGCTTTTCTTATGCTTTCTATAAAAATGCTTGCTGTTTTCTCATTTTTGTTTATTTTGTTACTGAGAAGAGAGTATCATATTTATCTAACCGTTGCTTTCAGCAGTGTCGGCAGTGTCAGATGTTCGATTACATTCGTTTTACCCTAAACGAAGAACAAAAAAGAAAGACAGGCCTTAAAGAAGACAGGTAACAGTTTACTGGAACTGGAACAACATGAACTGTTATCATTTACATGAGTGGCTTGTTTCAAAGTCCATCTCTGCATATGCTGTGAGTCTGGATTGCTTTTATGCAAATGTGAAATGCAATGTGAGACATTTAATCAGACATGTAAGGTAGAGGTCTACAAAAAGGACCCGAGACCCGAGGACCCGGGACCCAACCCGGGACCTGTACGGGTTCGGGTCTATATTGTAAATGGTCAGACGGGTCCAGGTCGGGACCCAATCCGGGTCTGTTTAACATTGTGTGTATACCCGAGCTGATCTGATTCTGAGATCATCCGGCTGTGTTGAGAGTCAGTCAGCGCTGTGCGTGTGTTTTGTAACTTGCAAAGTATGAGCCGGGAAATAAGGTGAAAAAAACACGAGCAACCCCAGCCATCAGAAGCAGAGTGGGCGGAGTTAAAGCAAGTGAACGGTGATCATCGAGTTTTCCTATTCCTCTTGTGTGCAACAGTAATGCAAACGAACTTTAAATCTCGAGAACTGTTTGCAGCCTTGCGCACTCACATTTAAATTACATATTTCAAATCATTAACGAAATCTGAGATAAACTATCACATGAATGTTTTCTATGATGCTTAAAAGCTGATGTTTCAGGTTGCTCCAGCTTACGCGCATGTGTAGTCTCATGCGAGCGCACTTTCTTTCTCCTATTTTTATAATAATATTATGAATGAACCGTCTTGTTATATCTAAAGTTTTGGTCAGACCTGGCTCACGCAAATAAATAATGCTAACGTCAGCAGCTATGTCACTGAACAAGCAATCGTTATTATACAAAAGGGCAAACAGTCAAAGTTATTTTATTATATGAGTTGACTCGAATCCCGAGATACAACAAAATAATGCAAAACTGCAAAGTTGCATTTGTCATCATGACAGCAAGTGGACTATTAAAGCTGGAATAATGAGTGGATTAAGCATTTAAATCGGCAATAGAGGAATAATGGATTAACTTTCTTGGCAAGTGCATCAAAGTGATGTACAAGGGAGAAAAGCCACTAACATTAGGTAAGACAAAACGTTTTATTTTTGCAACTTGTTTATTGACTTATTAATAGCAATTTTCTGTGGAATAGACCTATGTGCCGATTGGGTCCAGTCGGGTCTGTGTCTTCCCGGTCGGGTTCGGGTCCAGCTTTCAAATAATAGACAGGTCCGGGTTGGTTCCGGGTAGTACATTTATGGCATTTTTCTCATTTCTGCACGGGTTAGGGTCCAACTTTAAGAATAATAGTCGGGCCCGGGTTTGCTCATCACGATTTCAAAATAAAAGTTTAAGTCCTCGTTTAAGTCCACATGTTCCTGTTGAAGAAATTACTGTGGTTGTAGCATTTCTGTCAAAGAAATGGCCAAATATTAAAGATTAATTGGACATTTGAAATAAATGTTGTAAGCCAATATTAAACAAGGATTAGATCATGTTGTAAAGTGTAAAAACATTCTTCAGGCCACTGGCGCCCTCTGCAGTCATTTGTTATAATGCATAAAGAACATTAGTTGTACAATTCAATACATTATCTATTTTGACATACAATTAATTGCTTTTATAAATAATAATATATAATATATTTATTTTAAGTCATATGTGTAAGTGAATGTGTTTTGTTGTGTAAGTACTAGAGATGCACCGATCGATCGGCTAGAGATCGGAATCGGCTGATTTCCCTCATGATCCCCGTTTTGTTACCAGCGGCACAGGCAATAATGTCAGCTGCGCATTCTCGCTCTCTTCTCTGTCACGGTTAAGTGACACACACCCGCGTGGACGCCTCCTCTCTCTCACTCGTCTCATTCGCTCTGGTTAAATAGTGCTTGTATAACACATCATTTTAGTAATTCCCGCAGATCTCGCGCTCACACCAAAAGTGCGCGCACCACTGATCAAAGTGAAGCGGACAAGCCGCGCTCAGTCTCAAACAGAGATGGAAGTCAAATAGAGTCACAAGTAGCAAAATAAGTGGCTTACTGTGCTCAAACTGTCAAATACATAAAAAAGTATGTCTAAACCAGCGGCACAGGCAATCTTGGCGAGTATTCAGGTAAACACAGTCAGTTTTGAATCGTTAAATAGCTAAGAAAGTGATCCATGTTGTGTGTAACAGTATAGAGTGCTTCAGGGATGACGCATTTTTGTAGGTAAAACCCGGAAGCGAGTTAGCATTTTTGGACTTCCGGTTCCAACTAGGGGTGTCGCAATTTACCGGTTTTGACGGTAACCGTGATATTCAAAGCATGAAATATCGATATCGTGTTAATTTAGGGTGTGACGATATACCGGTATTGACGATAACCACAATATTTAAAATGAATAGGACGCTTATGATATCATGACATGTAACTACTCCAGCGCCAGTACCTGGTTGAGCTCTCAGGTGGCAGTATTGCACCTTAACGCTGACACCTGTTAAACAAGAAGAAGATGCAGTGCAGCTATTTCGAGCAGGAGAGTGAGAGGCTCTGTCCACACCCAAAGAAAAGTAGATAAGCTCGACAGTATGGGAGTTTTTCGGCTCCTTAGACAGCCCAATCCGCAGGATTTGCCTAGCTACAGTCAGTGCGAAGGGTGGCAATAACATCAACCTCTTATCCACCTCCGTGTCCATCACCCTGCAGATTACACTATTTCACAGAGAGTAAGTTGCAATTATTTTACTAGTCATGGAATGGGAAATGTTATATTAACCTGTTAACAGCAATTTTCTGTGTTCATATATTTAAATAAAGGGTGATTCCTTTAATAAGCCTGTCGCATTTTCTTTACTCGTCTTATTCAGCGTGATGTAGCTATGCATGCAGTTATATGCCCTCAAAATTCAAGATATTCACTCATTAAGACAGTGACTTGCTGCCACCTACTGGCAGTTTAGTATAGTTTCATATTTAAGTTACATTTTAATTAAAGAATTAAAATTAGAAATATTTATTTAAATATACAATATTGAATTAAATTTATGTAGACAAATTGTAAATGCTGTGTAAATATATTAATGCCACTTCTCATTCTGTGTCACCTCTGTATTGCAAAGATGGATTTGGTTGATAATGATTTCATTTGATTGGTAACAGCCATAATGTATAGGCTACTATGCTAGTATTAATTTTTATTTATTCAGGTCTTAAAAAGCCTTAAATTTGACTTTAAAAAATGTGCAGCAACCCTGAAAGAGAAAAACTAAATAAACAAAGTAAAAATTATTTAGACTGATCAATTTACCCCACCTCAATTTACCCCTTTTAGCAATTTGTTGGTTGCTAACTAATTGCTAAAAGGGACTACTTCCTTTGGCGGGGACTAGACTTATGACGATATTTGGTAATGCGATATATCGCGATAATGAATATGCACAATATTTTTATAGTGGGCTTTTCAAAATACCGTAAATAATAATTTATTACCAATTATTAAAATTTTTATAATGCATTTAAGAATACTTTCCCCATCAACCATATAAAATGCACAACACCACTGTATGCTGCGTCAAAGGGACACGCGCTCAGATGTAAACAAGCCCAACGTGCACGAGAAGCACATGGCGGAACCAGTGAAGGAGACGAGCTGAATGAAAGTGCGCATTCACTCTCTGACAGCAGAGGGCGCTGATGAGACAGCAGAGTGCAACGGTTACCCCGGAAACCTCATAAACAAAGCAACTGCGCTAGTCAAGTCAAGTCAAGTCAAGTCAAGTCAAATTTATTTATATAGCGCTTTTACAATTGGTAATTGTTCAAAGCAGCTTTACATATTAGAAGCACAGAAAAAAAAGGGAAGTGGTTAAAACTGTACAAACAAGCGTGGTAATATGTAACATATACAAGATGGTGCTACATTAAGCCAATGTCGGCTGACTTCCAGGGGTGGAAAAAAACCCCTAGGAGAAAAACCCAGCGTGCTAGCACTGGGAAAAAAGTCCTAGGAGGGAAAAAACCCCTTGGAAGATATATATATGTAAATGTATATGGAGATCAAAATCTGAATTGTACATTTTATTATAGAGATTAAAAATCGATTATATATAAATATATGTAAGCGGATACGGGGATCCTGGGCTACGTTGTAGTCAGGTCCAGACGCAGGTTCTCCATCTGACCTGGATACGGCCTGGATCCAGCACCCGGCAAACCTCAGGATAAGCAGAGAGACAGATATTAGCGTAGATGCCATTCTTATTCTGATGTACAGGTATATCTAGTGTTATAGGAAATGTTCTCGGTTCCGGCCGACCTAATTATTGCAGCGTAACAATCCTTTAACGGATTTGAAAAATGTTAATGTATTGATAATGTGTTATGTGTATGCAAGAGCAAAGAGATGTGTTTTTAGTCTAGATTTAAACTGACAGAGTGTGTCTGCTTCCCGAACAATGCTAGGAAGATTGTTCCAGAGTTTAGGTGCTAAATAGGAAAAGGATCTGCCGCCTTCAGTTGATTTCGATATTCTGGGTATTATCAACTGGCCTGAATTCTGAGATCGCAATAAACGTGAAGGACTATAATGCATTAAGAGCTCACTTAGGTACTGGGGAGCTAAACCATTTAGAGCTTTATAAGTAAGTAGCAAGATTTTAAAATCTATACGATGTTTAATAGGAAGCCAATGTAATGTTGACAGAACTGGGCTAATATGGTCATACTTTCTGGTTCTAGTAAGAACTCTAGCTGCCGCATTTTGAACCAACTGTAGCTAGTGACGTTTTTAAAATGCTTCAAACATATATTTTAATCTGGACTACAAAACGCCCTCATGATTAGAAATGTTCTGATTATGTGTTATTGTTCAGTAAAACTTTGAGACATACGGCTTCATTAGTTAACATGTTAATTCATTATTACCAAACTGACATTACTAAAATCAAAATAACTTATTTAATGGACCTGAGATAAAACTAACAATGATCAGTTGTATTTCGTAACTAATATTAACCAAATATAATACTTTCTGTAACAAATGTAGTTGAGAGCAAATGAGAGCTTAACTCAGGCTCCCCGGGAAGCTCGCGACCTCGCTGTTGTGCCTTAACGCCAACACAAATAGACGCTGAATCTCCAAGGCTGTTTAGTTTCACTCTTGTGAAGTCTGAAGCTGGACACCAACTGTTGGCTCCGAAGCGAAAGAGTGCGATTGCATCTGCTTCCTATTTATATACACCTGTCAAAGGTGGTGCGCATTATGCAAATATCGCACGCCAATTCCATTGGCTTGTTTTAAATTGTTATACTGGAATATCAGTGACATATAAAGGAATCAGCAGGAAAGGAGGGAGTGATGACTGTATGTTTGGATACAATGACAAATCCTGGAGTCTGTTCTACTCTGCTGGAGGATTCACTCTCCATCACAGTAAGAACAGGACTGCTGTCTGTTCATCCTCTGATAGAGCAGGAGTGTATGTGGACGTGTCGGCTGGCACTCTGTCTTTCTACAGCGTCTCTGACATACACACACACTCACACGCTTACACACATTCAACACAACATTCACTGAATTGAACTGGATTTAGGGTTGATTCCTCAGTGTCTCTGTGTGATATTAAAGGATAGACAGACACTCTGTAAATCCTCTTTCTGATCTTCACACACACTCATCAAATCTCACTTCATTACATTTGTATTAATTCATTTTTAATTCATGTTTTTCATTGTCATCTAGAAGTTACACATCTAGATCAGACACACTGTTCTGAATCTGTAATAAACAGAGTAATAAAGCTGCTTTAATATTCATATTGTAAATTGTTCATCAGATTGAATAAAACTCGTTTAATCCTGAACTGGTTTGTGAATGACTGATTTCAACTGATGACAGTATGAATGATAATGAATGTGATTAAGATCAGCAGAATGAATAAATCCCATTGTCTCCTGATAATGTGAAGAAGAGAGAGAAAAGTGAAAGTGCAGAAACAGCTGTTTAATGTTCAAACTGAGCTGAAAATTAGCATATTTACAAAGGATTAATGGACTCTATGTTGATCCACTGCGTCCGTTGGGATTTGACACAAATGATGATAGTTCTTGGCTGATTTCAACATCTATTTCAACATCACCAACATCACTAACAGTGGTTTAGTACAGTAGCAGAGCTGCTCTATTTCTCCTCAATAATAATAGCTCTGAACTCTTTAACCCTTTAAGCCCTGAAGGCATTTCTAGAGTTGTTTTTGAGTGACACAAAAGTAAACACTCATAACTCCAAAACCATAGCAAGAAGAGTCAACAGATCAGTATTGTTTGATAGAAAATTTTCTTCTAAAAACGTGTTCTTTTAAATTTGGACATTCTCATGCTGAAAAACTGCTGATAAAAATGTAAATATATATCATTTTTATTATAATTTTACATATCTTTGTTATTTGACATGCAATAACTCAGGAAAGAAGTTCCTCTACATGTGAACTGCATCTGGATCAAATCTGACAGCATAAATTGATTGAGTTGCATTAAAAGTTGCATGAGTTTCTAAGCTTTAAAATGATACATATTCTGTGTTATTCCTGTCAGTGGTTGCTTAGAAATTGGATTATGAATTTTTTGTGGGGCTGGTGTACCGCCGGTGGAACACTTAAGGCTTAAAGGATTAGTTCACCAAAAATGAAAATTCTGTCATTTATTACTCAAACTCATGCCGTTCCACACCCGTAAGACCTTCAATCATAAGACTGCTTCAGGAATCCGGGGGGGTAATGAATCTTTTGTGTCGAATCAGCAGTTCGGAGCGCCAAAGTCACGTGATTTCAGCAGTTTGGCGGTTTGACATGTGATTCGAATCATGATTCGATATACTGATTCATTTTGCTCCAAAGCTTCCTGAAGCAGTGTTTTGAAATCGGCCATCACTATATAAGTCATTATTTTGTTTTTTTGGTGCACCAAAAAATATTCTCATCGCTTTATAATATAAATATTGAACCACTGTACTCACATGAACTGATTTAAATTTTTTCAAGGCAAGTAGAAAGAACTATTGCAATCTTTTTTAATACATGGGGAAATATGCTTTTGTTTCATGTAGTAACAGGGTAAGTATGACATTGTGGGCCTTAAATTAAAGTGCTTGTTACACTCTTATTTCATGTAGTTACAGGGTAAGTAATTAAAAAAACACAAACAATCTGATATTGCTGACCCCGAAACCTTTATTTGAAAAACAACTCTATTAAAAACAGGTCTACAACACTAATTATTCATTTATAAATTTTTTTAAATGAACTTTTCATTTCAAGATCTAAAGTCCTGACAGAAAGTAACACGTTTTGTCAGTTTTTTGTTTTTTTGGTTGTTGTTTCTCACTTGGCTTCCTCCTCCTCTTGTTCCTCAACTGATGAATCTTAAGAAAGAATCTCATTGTTATTCTGTATTATAAGAAAATATAGTACACCCAAAAATGTTCTCATGATTTAGGCTATTCATCTTTTTCGCTTCTGACCAACTGCATGAGAGTCGGCTTTGCGTTTGACAAAGCACATTGAAATGAGCAACGTGAAGCTTTCATGACATTCTCACGGGAGACTCATGTGAAACTCGCGCGAGAACTGCCATCTCTGTTATTCTGTCTTGTCAGTTTCTCATTATCATTATCTGTTATTCTGTGTATTTTGTTGTGAGCATTCATTAAAAAATCATTAAAAAAACCCTAAAAACTGACGGCATCCGACATCCACGTGACTTTTCGGCTGAGTTTCTCAGCACGCTTATGTCACGCTTAATGTTACGTCAAGCATGAACTCTTAAAGGGATACTCCACTGTTTTTTCATATTAAACTATGTTATTCCCTTAACTAAGACGAGTTGATGCATACCTCTCTCGTCTCAGTGCATGCACTAAATCGTTCTGTCTTGTGGCGAAACTTTGTTAGCACTTAGCTTAGCCCAGTTCATTCAATAGGGGCCAAGCAGAGAAGCTACCAAACACCTCCACGTTTTCCCTATTTAAATAAAGTTACTCGAGTAGTGTAACTCGACCTAGGACGGTGACACAAAACAAAACGTTGCGCTTTTCTAAGCGTGTAAAATGGATAACTATATTGTATGGCGGGATACCATAGCAAGTGCTCGGGAGCACTTTGACTTGGCGCAGTAATATCTTCCCCCGCTCCCTCTCCTGTAAAAGTCACGTTGGTTCTATTGACGGAAATGATAGGGAGGAGGTGAAATTGCTCCCAAACGTAAGATTGTTGTCTATCATAATAGTATAAGTACCCCTTAGTTCTAAAATATGTACAGTATAAATAATTAGTTATTTTTCTGGTTGTTACCTGTTTATTTTCCAAGACTTTACATATTGTTCCCCTATACTTACACATACTTACTGTATAGGTACACTATAATTATCAAAAGTTATGCTGTAAATTTGTTGTAATTATGCAGTACTTTCTGGGCTGTAATCTAAAGCCTTACCAAATATACAGAGGATTTATAACAGTTCTCATTGTTATAGCAGCATTAAATGAACAAAATCAAATTATTTCTCCAAGGAATAACATTAAATGAACACATACTTCTGTTTTGTATTTTCAATACACTTCTAACAAATTATACAATCTTATATATCTATCTCTATATTGCACCAGTTCAGTTTAAACAGGTATGATGTAAAATGATCTAAAATCTTCACACCATTAATTATTTGCTTATTTTGTTTTCACACACTAATTTTGTACTTAATATACTAAAAATTCTTCTTTAGTACTACTAAAGATAATCTTAAGAACACCCATAAGTGTACTACAAATGGTAACTAAATACATTTTAATACAGATAGTATGTTGAAAGCACATTTTAGTTCATATTCATGGTGTCTCAAAATAGCACAGTTGAGTACACTTAGATGTTCTTAAGATTATCTTAAGAAGTACTAAAGAAGATTTTTTTTTAAATAAAGCACTTGGTCCCACTTTATATTAAGTGGCCTTAACTACTATGTACTTACATTTAAATTAATCATTCGATACAATTGCACTTATTGTGTACATACATGTTTTTTACATTGTACTTATATTTTAAAAACACCTGCATGTAATTACATCTGTAATTAATTTCTGTAATTACATTTATAATTACACTGTTGACCCAACCCTTACACCATACCCCTACTCTTAAACCTATCCATACCACCAAAGCTTTCCCTAACCTTACCCGTACCCCACCTCAATAGCAGCAAATGGGTTTTGCAATTCAATATGAACCCAATAAGTACATTGTACTTATTTTTTGATGTAAGTACATAGCAGTTAAGGCCACTTAATATAAAGTGGGACCAAGCACTTTAAGTACATGATGGAAGTGTAATTGTTTCACCTGGGATGCTATATGTTTTTGACCTGTTAGACTATATTGCAAGTAGCGTACAGCAGTCTGTTTACACTAAACTCCACCTTATCTGCTGATAATTCAGTCATGTAATTCAGTAACAGGCTAGCTAACACTTAATAACCAATAATCACAAAGCAATGACATTTTAAAATATACAGGGGTTGTACACTAAGCTTACAACTGTTTAATACAATGTACTGTATGCTACTGTATAAAAAAATAAATCACTGGAGCTAACTGGCAGAAGTAGCATGGTAGCTGTATTTTCTGTTTTTTCTTACCTCTATGGCACTGTTCGGTTAATTTTACATATTTGGAAGTGTGTAAAAACTATTTATTAATATATATAAACTTACCGGCCCACATTTAAAAAAAAAAATGGTCCAGAATCAGAATTGCCAGATGGCCAGTCCGCCAATGAGCTCAGCCTTTCCTTTCCCTGATGGCATGTCAGACATAAAAATACAGGGCCCTATCATACACCTGGCGCAATGCAACACCAGGTGCGACGCAAGAGTTTTTTGCTAGTTTCATGCCAACGCAGTTATCATTTTCACATCCAGCGCCATATTGTTTAAATAGCAAATGCTCTCACACTCATCTGTTCACCCATGGGCATGCTGGTCTGAAAACGATGTGTGTTCAGGTGCATTGTTGGCACGTTGCTATTTTGAGGCAACTGTAAATGACCATTGACCAGCAAAAATTTGGTCTAAAGTCAATGGAGCAGTATTTAAAAAAAAAAAAAAAAAAAAAAATTATATATATATATATATATATATATATATATATATATATATATATATTTAAAGGGCGCGTTAGTAATATGCACTTATAGGTAGGTGCGCAAGGCGCATACGTTCAGGTTTTTACACACACAGGGATGTGCAGCATCACACAAACATTTTTAAATATTAAAAATAAAAAGATTTTCTGTCTTGCAAATTCCACCATGTAAATCCACCATGGTGCATGAGCAAATGGCTTTCAAAGGGAAATGGAGAAGGGACTCTAATTGGTTTACTTTTGGACCATGTGACTGGTGTGTCATGTATTCACATTTCTAAACAGTTTTGTTTTTAACTGCCTGTTTTTTTGTTTATTTTATTTTATTCTTTTTTTAATTTTTTTTTTTTGCTAGTTTTTTGTTGTTGTTGTTGTTTGTTTGTTTGTTTTTTGCCTTTCTAACATGACAATTACATGAAGCAGAGCGTAAAGGCCAAAGCAATTCATCACAGTAGGATAATACAATCAGATTTTATTCCTCCAGAGGATTTGCTTTTGCTTTTGTTTACAGGAAATAATGAGCCCTTCATTGCTCTGATGCAGTTAAAAGCACAGATGGTTGCTAATGTACTCTCTGATCACTGTGTTCCAGACACAAGCCACTTTTGATGAATAGCTGCTGACATTTCAATTAAAATTAAAAGATAAAAACGTACACCGTCAAATGTTACACCAGCACAAATTCTGTTACACTTCTCCTCCTTTGTGTGTGGGTGTGTGGGTGACTGGAGGAGTGAGAAAAGCCAGAAACAGAAGTCAGGTACATGCTGCACACAGTGTGTGTGCGTGGTTATGTGTGCGTGTGTTTGTGGGTGAAATGATCTGTTTAAGGTGGGTCTGCATGTTCATAGCACTTCCTCTTTTGAACAGGCATTTTGTTTTTCAGTTTAATTCAGTTGTGTTATTTTATGTGCTGCACTCTGTCTCTAGTCTTTCTATCTCACTCTCACTTTCTCTCTCCCTCCCTCCATCTGCTCTCTTCCCTATCTGTGTCCATCTCATTTAGTCTTTCTATCTGGATCTCCATTTTGTGACATGTCTTCACTTTGGTTTGGGTTTTTTTATTTCAAAATGCTGGCACCCTGAACTTTGTTTTTAATGATATTCGCAGTGACTTCTCTCTTCCTCTTTCACTCTCTCTCATGTACTTTTTACATTGTGTTGCCGCCGTCATCCAGTCACATTTGCATGAATGACGTTTGCATTTCCTCCATCAGCAGTAGAAACGGCTGTAAGAAAACTAAAGAGGGAAGAGGAACCAAGGGCCTTTTTGGTGAGAGAAGGTGCCACAGTCACATGCTATCTGTCACTCTCTTGTTCTTGTCACCTCTCAGTGTTCCAAAGGTGGATTTTTGTTTCCACATTTTGGATTTAATTGGACAATCTTTAGCCGCTGCAGTGTCACCTTTAAGTTCCAAGTTCTGGTGAGTGACCCATGATTGCACTATCCTCGAGCATGCAGATCTTTTACATCTCTTTGATAAGCTTGATAGGAATATCTTCCTTTACCGTAGTGATGTAATGAACAGAAGATCGGGCACAGATAAAGGGATGTAAACAATACAAAGAACTGTGTATTTATATTTAACCTCTGTATTTCGGCAAGTAATTAGAGATGGAAAGTAACGTTAAGGTGTATTATTTTTGGTTTATATAATTTGAAGCTTTGGCTTTCAGCCTGTTCCAAAATCATTTTAAATATATTTTCATAGTGATGTGATTTTTAAATGTACAGTTGTCTTAAATCTATTCTGTGAACAAACTAACAAGTATAATTTCAAATTTAATGAATACCTAATTATAGAACTAGTCTTTAAAATTGTTCTTATTTTTATTTTATTTTATTTACTTTTATTATTTTTTTTGAGATTACAGACAAATTATTTAGAATGAGGAGAGATTAACAAATGCATACTGTGTATAACTCATACAAACTTTCTGCAAACCTCCTAGTTTTTTTTTTTCATAGAACTGTCTTTCTCAACTCTAAAGGCTGGAATACTTCACAAGCCAAGTATCATCATAAATCTGCATTCATGTGTTAAAAAAAAGACAAAAAGATTAACAAAGTGGAGTTTGTTTAAAAAATGTCTTCACATTTTCATAAATGTGAAAATCTAGTCTAGGTAGGAGGTCCTTGATGCTATCGTTTTTCTAGAAATGAGTCATAACTTTACCACCGCCGTTTTTTGCTCATACTCCTCTGGTGCTTCTGCAATATGCAAATATTGACCATGTGTTCGCATTACATATGAGATTCTTACTAGACTTAAAATCATAGCCATCTTGAATTATCTTCACATTTTTACATTTACATGATTAACTGATCAGAGAAAAAGGCAATAGCTGTCAAATGTTAACATTCTATTGAACTGAGCAAATTCAACAACTTCTTTCTGCTTGTTTCTGCATTTTCTTTTGAAACCCAGAATAGCCAGCCTGCTCTGATACACATTTTGTAGCTTCTACCCACTCAGTCGCCTTAAATGATGGTGATTTGTAATAAGGTCTGAAATCTTAGTTTCTTTAGCTTCCTATCACCTGAATTCTAATTTGAATAAGGGGAGGAATCCTTTGATTCAGAGAAGTCCAATCCTGATGAAAAAAATAATAATAACAACACTGTTTCTTTTTTTAGGTAATTAGTGAGCTCCATCTCCCAGCATCACAAGGGTTGTGTTACCATGGCAACTAGTAAGCAGAGCTTTGTGAGAGCTACCGAGCCTCAGCGTTCAGTGTCTGCACAGAGAGAGGAGGAGACGCGTGTTAAGGGCCCTCTCACGACTATGTATGTCCACAACGTTCCTGCCCCTGGCCTGCAGCCATATCCTCAGGCCCAACCTGGAACCTTGCAGGATGCAACGGTTCTACCACTGTTCTTGCCAAGGATGTGTAGCAACTCGACTCTGCCCTCTCTGACACTGCATATTGCCAGCAGGGCTGCTTTGCAACAACAAAGGCTAATGGCTCCAGCAACCTCGGCCAGGCCTAAGCCTACTGGGAAGCATATTTGCCCACACTGCGGCAAGGACTGTCTGAAGCCCAGCGTGCTTGAGAAACATCTCCGTTGCCACACAGGAGAGCGACCGTATCCCTGCACCACCTGTGGCATTTCCTTCAAGACGCAGAGTAACCTTTATAAACACAAGCGCACACAGGCTCATGCCCGCCTTTCCAGCGAATCTGACAAAGGCACCTTCAGCAGCCAGGAGAGCATGGAGAGTTCAAAGGACAACTGTACCAGTCTAGCCTCTGAGATGAATGACGGAGATTCAGTTGATATAAAGAGAAGCAAAGAGGTTCTTCCTGTAGTGTCAGGGACAATACCAAGTCAGGAAGACACCACAGAGGCTAAGAGAGTGTCTGGCATACAATGGGCATTACACAATGCTGCCATGGTTGGAATTAGCACAACTCCAGCACTTCAAGACAAGGTAAATTCTTTGAGAAAATCTGTGGAGTTATCAGTTGGCATGCAAAATAATCCTGCTATCCAACAGACAGGTACACTGAGTGAGGCTGGATGTACATCGTCGATTCCAAATCGTACACCGCTTCAGAGGCAGGAAGCTTTATTTTCCAAACCATGGGATTCCCCCATGTCCCGGGGAAAGTCTCAAAGCCATGACAGTACAGACTCAGGCTTCAGTGACAGCAGTGAGCATCACTCATCCAGCAGTCCTGGAGCAAGTTTGCATGATCCCAGTATGGAATCATTTAAAGAAACCACTATGGAACGGCAAGAACCAGTTTCCTCCCAGACACCCTCAGAGATGAGCCCTGAGGACACCAAAAGCAAGGTGTCCATTCAGGAGAAGCAGAAGCTGGAAGAACATATTTCAAAGCTTATATATGAGAATAGTGTGTTAGTGGACAATAAACAACTGGAAAATGTGCGTCCAAGAAAGACAGTACTGTCAAAACAAGGAAGCATTGATCTTCCTGTGCCGTACACTTATAAAGACTCTTTCCATTTTGAGATAAGGAGCAGCAAGCACGTTTCAAGCTCTCAAAATCAAGACAGACGAGGTGGGGTAATTCACATCTCTGTGCCTACACAGCACTCCACTAGCACAGAGCATGCACCATTAACGCGAAGCAGTTCTTTACCCTTCACTGTGGGTGGCAAACCCACTGATGGAGCAATGAATTTAAATCTTAGCAGAAGGTGCAGTGCAGGGCATGTTTACCCATTAAGATCATCAGACCAACAAGCACAAATTCATCGCTCACTGGTTAGGCAGGTAGCGGTAGATTGTTTGCCTACTGCAGAGGGATCTCCAGTTGAAAGAGGTAGTATGAGCAGCCTTAGTTCCGATGGAGACAGCACCGATTTTGTTACAGAGCCATGTATAAAAGGAAACTACAGGAGGAAAGCCCGGAAATTTGACTACACAAAATGGCACACTTACAAAGGTGGGACATTTAGGAAACTATACGACACTGAGAAAGACTGTCTACTGAAGATGAACAAGACTGCATCGAGCTCTGAACAAGCAGAGAGCCTGGAAACTCAAATTAGCCAACAGAGAGACAATGGATCTTTGTCTCTGAGCTTTACTTCCTGTTCTGCTGTGACCTTACAAAATGACCTTAAAGTGTCATGTACCAGCTTTGAAAATAATAACGTGATGGGGGCAGACATGGAAAGAGATAAATCAGCAACACAACACATTGACTGCCATATCCCATCAGAGAGGAAGAAACAGCGCACTGGGAATGATGTGCAAATGCTCAGTATTTCAGATTCTAGAACTGGACAGGCAAATGGAAATCTGTGTGATTTAATGAGTCAATCACTTCTGTCAACTTGTCCAACACAGAGCTCCATCACAGTTCCAGCACAAAAGGTCAGCATGCAAAATCTCCACCCGCACAGTAGCCTCATACATCAGTTCTCAAATCCAAGTCAGTTCCTTGGTAATACACTTAGTCCTGCTTTTTGTTTGATCAGTGTGAGTGGGACATCTGGCACCCCGTCTGGTTCTATCCGCAGCCCTACTGTCCCTGAAGCCAAGACCAGCTTTCCTCCCAAGTACCAGCTGAAGATTCCGTGTTCCACAGATGGAGTGTCAGCTTCTTGTTCTGGATCCACTTTAGCACATAACGCTTGTTCATCCATTCCAGCTCTTAGGGAAAGCTGCCAAACTACAGTGCAGTGCCATCTTGAGAACGGTGTATTATCCTCAAACCAGAGTCAGGGTGCTTCAATAGTCGCAACCTTTGACCAGTGTAAGCAAGATGTGTTGTGTGCGACAACTTCAATGCCTATGTCATCGGTTTCCTGTTCAGGGCTTAATCAAACAAACAGTTTATCCAAAGCCTTGACACAACTTCAGTCTACCACTCCTACAACAATGTCACTCATTTCTCCTATGCTACTTCCACCAGTGCAGCATCAAGTGTCTTTGTTGCAGAGCAACGGTGCAACAGGTGCGGTGGAAAGCCAGTCACTAGTTCCCGTATCATCTGTATTGCATCAACCTCTTAAAGTTTTAACAAACTCAGAGAACACTCAGCCTGTCACATCAACGATCACAATGTCAACAGTGAGTCACTCTTCTGAATCTGGTCTACAAATCTATCCGCCTGTTACTACGACGCCTACAGTTCAAAAGCAGCCGGCCTCCCCTGTAAGTGGACCAGGAAAACCTCTTTGTCTTACAGCGGACATCAAATCCACAGTGTATGAGAATACTCTAAACAGCACTGCCTCTATAATTACCACAGGTGACTTTCAAGGGTCCCAGTCAGAAGGAAAAGTGATAGTACTAAATGGCTCAGCACAATCTCAGAATATGTTTTATGTACGAACAGCTGACCTCCAGATTGTCATGCAGCTCATTTCTGATGAACAGTTAGCACTGATAGAGCCTCATATTGAAACACCAACTTCAATCACTTTAACAAACCATACATCGCTTTCACAGGAGGTATATAGCAATGATGTGACTAATGTGTGTGTGGCACAGGAAATGGTAAATAACGGTGAGATGAGAAAAAAGAACACTTCCAATCGTTCTGAATCTGCAAGTTCAGTAAATAAAGCAGAAACTTTAAACTCTCAAAATGCTAAAAATTCTGCAAATGGCAGCCCTCGGTGTGTTTCATCTTTGTCACATCCACAGACAAAGTTTCATATTACAGCTTCAGTGGATTACAACAAAAATTCAACTGGAGAATTATATGAACCACAGAAGATACCTGAGAATTCCCAGGAGAGAAAATCTGCTGAGTTTGAGGTTACCGCTGGGTCACACCACAAACCAGTGGCTGGAGTCGAACCTCATTTAGTGGACAAGAGCTATTCTAAACGAGAAAATGACAAAGAGCCCAAAAACTGTTCTGTCCATAAACCAGATTTGGTCAGCTCTCCTGAGGAACAAAAATTCACAGAGATAACCAGTCTAAAAGAGCCAAATCACATTCAAACTATGCCAGTGGAGCCAGATGAAACAGACCTCATGTCAGTCACATTATCAGAAAATGGTGAGAGGATTGAAACAATGACAACTACACAGCTCGGAACTTGTATTTGTAAGAAAAAGACCTCTAATGCAGAATCACAGCAGATGCAAAAACTGATAAACTCCACAAAACAGCCCAGTCAGAACAAGCCATACAGGGCTGTATGTGGAAGCTCAAATTTAAATACAAGAGAAATTAGAGCATGTGACACAGGTAAACTGAGCTGCAAGCATGGGACCATGGCAACTGAAATGTGTGGTCCAGGACAAACACCTACACAGGATGAATCCCATCAGGCCTTTGCTCTTGGTCCAGATGACTTTGGGAGTGACACTTATAATAAAAAAAAACCAGCATGCCCAATGGTGAACAGGACATGTGACATTCTTGAAGACAGCACCAAAAGTGGAGATGGGCATTCACGCCATGCCAATCTGGAAATATTTACAGGTGGGACCAAATAAGAATTATATAACTCTGCAAAGCAATATTGTCATGTCATTTACAGTGCATGTGATAAAGAAACCATAGCTAGACCCCAGCTAACAGGGAATGTTTGGATAATGTTCTGGAAATGTTCTCTAAAAATTATGAACAAATGTTCTTCAGGTAACATTAATAGAATGTTTGTTCAAAGATATATGGTCTTTAATAATGTTCTAAATACGTTAGCACAAAAACATTATCTATACATTGTTCATGGAACGTTTCTCTGAAACATTTTAATTAGATGTTCATCTTTGAAAAAAAAATAAAAATAATATATATATAAATATATAACAAATGTTCCAGTAATGTTTGCAGAACGGAAGGTTCCCTTAACGTTCACTAAGAATTAACTAAGAATTTTTTAAGCATTTAACGAGAACATTCGGAAATAACATTTTCATGACTTAATGGGACTGTTGACAAAACATTTTTGGAATAAATTCTTGTCAGCTGGGACATTATACATCATAAACACTGATTTCAATGGGTGTCATAACATTTTCTCTCCCCAAGGTGGCGACAAGATATCATAACTTCCCATCTCTCTATGACAATGCTTTATGGCAATGCAGACTTCCTTTTTATTTTTCTAATGATCTCATGCACTCCATACAAGTGGGCTCTATGAATTACCTCAGTGAAAATAACTTGTGATTTCTCTCTAACATGAAAGAACATTGTCCAGTGTTAATCTTGGCCTCTGTGAGCAAATGTGTGCCCATGTGTGTCATTGCAGATTACAGCAGCACAACAGTTAACTGTAATATTCTTATGTTACTGTTGTAACATAAGAATATTACCAAAATCGTTCAATCCTTTGAGAAACGTTGAAGAATTGAAAGTGGATAAGTACAGAAAAACCTTGCTATTAAAGTATTCAGTCATAAACAGTCATAAAAATACTATTTACAGAATGAAGAAAACTTCAGAAAAGGATGCTGGCATGATAGAAAACTGATTAGTCAATTTATTTTCACACCTATAGATCGTTTGTTTTGTTCCGAAACAGGGACTTAATTTGTTACAATGTTGCATTTTCTTCTTGGTTCAGATTGCTTTCACATGCCGACATTTCAAAGTGTACCAAAATGTGTTTAGGCAAATCACATGCAAGTAAAACGGTCCTCTTATTGGTCAGAGTTTCCCCTGCATCATCCATCAAGATGACTGACAAGTTTGCTCCACAAGCTTATTGTAACTTTAGTTGTGACTGTTGAGACACGCAAACACTATACAAATGTAGCCATCGTTCCAGCTGTTAAAATAGTATTAAATAGTATTAATGATGCTGTATATTCTAACAGGCTCTTTTTGGACCTCACAGCACTGTCTAGGCTTTCATACACACACTATACGAATGTTATAATGCAGCTGGAACAGGAATCAAGGCTTCTTCATCAGGACAGCATTTTTGCAAGGAGAAGCGCAATTACACAACATTTTAAGATGAAGAGGCGCTCTTTGGTTTTTGACTGCAGGAATTAATGTGCTCACTTCCACAATCAAACACTGCTGTGTTTTATATAAAACATTTCCCATTTTGGATTATGATATTGTTTAGTTCGTTGGTCCATTGGGTCGGATTGCAATCAGGTCGGATTGCAATCATTGCAGAGACCACCTCATTCATGTGACTGTTTTGGTACGGGTCGAAGCGTGATTGCCAGGTTTACATATGCCTGAACAAACTGAACCAAGGGAGAAAACGCACCAGGTTCCTAAACAAACACTCAGGTGTGAAAGAACCCTTAGGCCCTGTCCACACGAACACAAGTATTTTAAAACCACAGTTTTTCTATGAGGTTAGGCCGTTCGGCCACACGCAAACGCAAACCCAACTTTTTTGAAAACTGGAGATTTCTAGAAACGGTTACAGCATTATCGTGTAAATGGTGAAACCGGAGATTTTGACCAGTGACATCGGAGTGTGCGCTGTTAAGGCAGGAACACGCCAAGCCGACGGTTGGCCGGCAGGCAGTTTTTCTTTGTCGGCCGACTAAGTTTCCTCTGTGTGTTCTGCACCGTCGGCTGAAGTTGGTCCACGTCGGCTTTGTTTCGGCCGATTCGACATGTTGAATCGGTGTTGGACCTTGTCGGGCCGTCGGGCCATCTGATCATTCTGATTGGCTGTTCAGCTACTGCCGCCTGCTGGTTCGGAAAGGCATTTCATCTCACGCAGACGCAGAACTCATGTGCTATTTGGCCGTCGGCTGTTTAGCGTCGGTTTGGTGTGTCAGGGCAACTTTGGACACAGACGCTGTCGACGTGAGCAAACCCCGCAGTCTGCTTTCATCGCCACTAGTTCGTCGGCGTCGGCTTGGTGTGTTCTGGCCTTTATCTCCTTTGGTTGACGTCAGATTGTGCGCCGCTATCTCCTTGGTTTACGCGAGGCAAGTCGGTAACACTTTACAATAAGGCTCATTAGTTAAACATTAGTTAATGTATTAAAGCTGCAGTCCACGATTTTTGGCCCTCTAGCAGTTAATAAACAGAACTGCACGCGGCTACTTTTCTCCGTGTGTGTCTGTGGCGAGTCACGCAGTTTCTGTGAAACTCTGCAGCGGGTCCTACAAGTCCGGTCTGAAATAGTCCGAATATAAACACTTAATATAAGTGTACCATAATGATTCAGGGTAAGACAAAAACACGGTTTGGAAAATGCATTCATGTTGTACATTCTCATATAATTTTTGTAAATTTTGAACACAAAAAAACGTTACGGACAGCAACTTTAACTGACATGAACTAACCATGAGCAATACAATTGTTACTGTATTCACTCATCTTCATTAACGTTAGTTAAAGAAAGTACAGTTGTTCATTGTTTGTTCATGTTAGTTCACAGTGCATTAACTAATGTTTACAAGATTTTAATAATGTATTATTAAATGTTGAAATTAACATTAACAAAGTTTAATAAATGCTGTATAAGTGCAGTTCATTATTAGATCATGTTAACTAATGTAGTTAACTAATTTCAACTAATGAAGCTTATTGTTTAAGTGTTACCGGCAAGTCTGTGCAATGAAGGATGTAGCTAAAATATTGCTGCTAATATCTGTGCTAACAGGGCTTATAACATGTATACAGATACATGCACAGTTCTCCCATTATATTGCGGAACAGAGGCATCAGAATGTAATACTACACAGGTCACTGCTTATGAAAAACAATGTTTTTTTTTATTGTACTGTCTCATTGTAATGTTCTGGTTTATGGAATTAATAATAATAATAATAATAATAATAATAATAATAGTAATAGTAATAAAATACTTAATAAAATGACTATGTTGTTAGCCTACCGTAACTGGTAATAAACTTTTTTCCAGGCTTCTGATTGGCCGACATGGCTTTGTAGTGTGTTTTTGCATTTTCATGTGGAGGTGATTTTTTTATTTTAAAACAAAGGAGGAAAACTCTTTATAAAAATACCCGTGTACATGTGGACTAGGCCTTAGGTCACACATTTAGTACTGGCCATAGAAATCCCATAAACTCCAATTACTGTTGCGTTAAAAGTGTTGTTTCCCGTGAGGCATGCCAAAGACAGATTGGGATGCAAAATTACATATGATTATAATTATGTGAAAAAAGGGCAAAGCTGTTGAATGATTCTGTCTTGCATACTCAAGTTGTACAGCGATAACAGTTCACAAGCTGAATCTGTTTTGAATTCAGTAGGATCACCAAGATTTTAGTGTGAGAGGGTGAATCTGAGGTGAACATCATTAAGTTGTCATCACATTCTACGCAGCTTTTTCCTGTCCTAACCTTTGTAATTCCACTGTATTCCTTCACTGACCTGATGTTTCTCTTATTAGAGTCACTTGTTAGAGGGAAACATTTGATCCTTGAGTAATACTTTACAATAAGCTTCATTAGTTAACATTAATTAACTACATTAGTTAACATGATCTAATAATGAACTGCACTTATACAGCATTTATTAAACTTTGTTAATGTTAATTTCAACATTTAATAATACATTGTTAAAATCTTGTAAACATTAGTTAATGCACTGTGAACTAACATGAACAGACAATGAACAACTGTACTTTTATTAACTAACGTTAACGAAGATTAGTATATACAGTAACAAATATATTGCTCATCGTTAGTTCATGTGAGTTAATACATTAATGTTTAACTAATGAACATTATTGTAAAGTGTTACCGATCCATGCAGTCTTTACGGTGTATATAGCACTCTTAAGAGATTCCCTTTCATTAGTTCACAGGTTACCAACAATTAGACATAGTAACAAATATGAAGAAGGTCAAGGGTCAATCGGTGGCTTAGAATAAACAAAGCATACATACCTTTCTAATAAGCTTTTTTGTAAAAACATTCTTTTCACAACGCTAAAGGAAATGCTGATGAAAAAGCTTGTAAAAAGTATGGGTGCTTTAAGTATTTAAGTGAATTGTCGACCCACTGTTTGAGATAAAATAGATGATCAACAGCAATCTTAACTAATCCCAACTAGTCTTGACTGAAATGGATTTGATTGATCAGATGTGTTCAGGGAATAGACAGGGTGCTCACTAGAGGTCTGGAAGATGGTCCCCACAGGGACCCACCAGAGTAAAGACCCAGAGGTTATGCATGTCTCTACTCCAGACAGCTGACAAGCAACCTAAAAGCCAAATGTAGCCTCCTTTTCTGAGCAATGCTGCACAGAGGCGTGCGCAAGAGTTCAGCCAAACCAGCTCCACCCCAGAGAATCTGACCGATTGTTTTTCATCAGGACAATCGTTTTTATATCTCCACCACCATAATATATAGTAGCATATGTTGGTCGGTGTGCCTTGATATACAATGTGAACCTGTCATGTTGTTTTTTCTTCATTTGGCTGACATTTGGGTTGCGATGAGGCATATGTTCCAGGATTCTGAACAGCAAGAATCTGCACATCAATTACATATATATTCTGGCTATAACATTTGTATCCAGAAAATTTTTATGCTTTAAGTTTTATGTTCAGTTTAAAAGAGATTACTGTAAACAGTTTAGTAGTTCTGGACAAAACGTTTTTAGTTGCGATAAAACCTTAAGCTTATAAAAAGTTTGCAAAAACAGCTGGGCATGTGTGCACCTATTTAATGAATGTTAATGTCAAAAATAACATATTAAAAGTACCCTCCCATACTCTAGTCAAGTGAATTTGTCAATACTTCAAACTGCGCTCATATGAATTTAAATACAATCAAATTCTGAAGAACCAAAAGAAGAAGCAGAGATCCAGCTTCACGGAGAGACTCTAATATACTGTATGCTGCATTTATTAATTCAGCTATTGTTCTTCCCTCAGGGCCTGGCGAGGATGGTGCCCTCAAAAGCTTGAGGTTTCACAGGGAGCCTGGGACAAAGAGCAAGGAATCAATCCCCAAAGAACCTGAGAGTGGAGTTGGAGAAGGGGAGAGACCGAGCACAGAGGTGGCTGGCATGAACAACACAGACAACCTCACATGCCAAAGCTGTGAAGACAATGGAAAACAAGACAAAAGCAAGGTGAGAGTAAAGAAAGGTAAGACTTATAGAGAATGAGAGTCATGATACAAACTGACATCAAAGAACTGGTGGCTACAAATGCCGACTGCGTTGTCGCCTTGCATCGCCGACGTCTAGCCCAAAAGGTCTGGGTCAACTAGCATATATGTTCTGTGCCTGCTTGAGAGGAAATAATTATCTATATTCATCATTCAAAAAGGGCAATCAAAACTAGGACTGTGGACTGCGGACAACCCGTAAACAAAGCAGCACTTGCTTACCATTTTAAATATGAATCATGTTGATTAGTTGGTCTTAAATTTCTTCATTTCAGACGTCATGTCATTAAGAAAATATTTGCATACTGGATTGCATAAGAAGATGTAAAATTAGAACATCCTTCTGTGTGTGTCCACTGGAATCCATAATTTGCTCACTTTCATTACTTTTGCTATTCTTCTTGTACACTGGTTCGCTAAGCTGAACAGCCAATCACAATGATCTGTCTCACCCACTGCACAATGGCGGTTCAACATCCTCAACTGGCCTAAAAGCCACTGACAGGGTTTGACTTGTGCAGAGGGTGCAGAATACACCACAAGAAAATGAGCTGACTGACACTCACTGAAGACTCGATTATGGCTGATGGCCGACCATCGGTTTGGTGTGTCCCAGCCTATAAGTAAAGTCCTGCAAAAACCATTCAAAGCCTAGAAAAGATGTGGAATGTGTCTAGAATAACACTGAGGGCAATGGTGTGACTAAAACCAAATTTCACACTGTGGAAGGCAAATAAGTCCCTGTAGTTGAATTTGTGGTAAACCTCTGTGGATAATGGCTGTATGTTTTTTCTTAAGCTGACATTTTACTAATCCATATAACATATATTTTAGTGTTTTATTTTGATTAATTACTTAATTGTTCATTGCATAAACAAAGTTCACACAGCTAATACAACCCTTAAAATGGATCTTTCCAAAGTGTTCGTCGTGTATTCATGCTTGCATACATCGGATTATGTGAGTACAGTATTTATTTGTATGTTTACATTTGATTCTGAATGATTTTGAGGTTACGCTCCGTGGCTAACGGCTAATGCTAGACTGTTGGAGAGATTTATAAAGAAAGTTGTGTTTATGAATTATACAGACTGCAAGTGTTTAAAATGAAAATAGCGACGGCTCTTGTCTCCGTGAATACAGTAAGAAACGATGGTAACTTTAACCACATTTATCAGTACATTAGCAACTTGCTAACGAAACATTTAGAAAGACAATTTACAAATATCACTAAAAAAATCATTATATCATGGATCATGTCAGTTATTATTGCTCCATCTGCCATTTTTCGCTGTTGTTCTTGCTTGCTTACCTAGTCTGATGATTCAGCTGTGCACAGATCCAGACGTTAATACTGGCTGCCCTTGTGTAATGACTCGAACATGGGCTGGCATATGCAAATATTGGGGGCGTACATATTAATGATCCCGACTGTTACGTAACAGTCTGTGTTATGTTGAGATTCGCCTGTTCTTCAGAGGTCTTTTAAACAAATGAGATTTATATAAGAAGGAGGAAACAATGGAGTTTGAGACTCACTGCATGTCAATTCCATTCAATACTGCCACCTATTGTACTCTGGGATGTCAACCACGTGCTGGCACTGGATTATTTATGTGTCATATTATCATATGTGTATTATTCATTTGAAATATTACAGTTATTGCCAATACCGGTATACTGTCACACCCTTAATTAACACGAGAAAGATATTTCATGATTTTAATATCACGGTTATCGTCAATATCGACAGACCCTCGATTTGTACTTTTCTACTCAATATGTGGATTTCAGGCAGATGCATAAACCACAATGCATAACGATTTTGATGTCACAGCAGATCACGTTTACCCCCCCCATACACAAATCTAGTGTATGATATTTGCATTATCTTGACATTTAACGGCATTTAATACTTTTAGCTACCTTAAGCTGTTTTTTACACAGTTATAGTTTTATGTATTGTTATAATTTTAGTTTGGGTATTTTTTTATATTTTATATTTAATATAAATATATTAATATTTAATATTTGTTTATATTACATTTTTTAAGTCTAAGCATACAAACATATGGTGGCCGAGAGAGCTCAATGTGCTGCAACTGAAGAAAACATCCACATGAGTTTGACAACACATGTGATGCAAAAGTTCACAACACACCCAAATACAAAAACGTGCTGCAAAAGTTCACAACCAAATACAAAAGTGCACTGCAAATAGGCCTGCTCACAATGCACATAAAAAAATAAAAATAAAATAAACAAAAAATAAACAAAAAACTCACCTTCCAGGTGCACACCACTGAAGAGTAAACATTAAACAATTAGCGGTCACAGCCGTCAGTTGTTTGTGACCCCTTGTTCTGGTCGGTGCCAGTCACGGAGCCAGGACAATTGGGGGGACTTGCGTAAAAAATATTATTATTAATAAATGATTAATAGCCTAATAAATAATTTTTTTTAAAATAATTTACTTGATTTCAAATCCCAGTCAATTATTCACTGCAGAAAGTGAAACTCAGTGATGAAAGCTCTACTTTAACATGTTCTTATAATGGTATTTAGCCTTCATTTATTGTCTTAATATTTATCTTGTGGCCCATATGTAGTGAAAAAATGAGAAGAGATGTAGGCTATTTTGTGTTAAACAAGTTTTTTTTTTTTTTTTTAAATGAGGAGTTAGCTAATCTTTAGAACTCATTTCAAGGGTTCCGGCAGTAGTGGGTGCTCATGCAATGTAAGCAATGACTTACATCTGAGTGAATGAGATGGGGGAATTTATGGGGCATTGATGGACGCATAAAACTTTCGACTTAAACGCAGCCTCAGAAGGCGTGTGTACAGTACATGAATACCATTCTGGTGACACTCTAAAAACTGAAGTATACTTTGGGTTTGCCACAGTAATATGTAGTAATTGTATGTTTCTTTTGACAACAGGAAGAGGTAATGTCTTATGAAGAACATCAGACATCTGCTCAAGCTCACCAGGAGGTGTCCCTCAACATTTCAGAACCACTTCAGAATGAACAATTCAGAGATTCAAACAATCCAGATGCATCTGTTTGCACAAACATCCTTTCACAAACATGTCAACATGAAGGTCAAGGGGAATGTAACACCAGCACCAGAAAAGACAGCATGGGTGAATATTTGTGGAACAGCTCTTCTCGAGAGACAATCCAACGGGAGACATGCTCACTGACTGTGGCAAAAAATTCCAGTCAAACATCAGGACATCTTTTGGTACAGCCACTCTCAGTGAATACCATGCAAAATGAATTCCAAAAGGAGATGCAGACAAGGGGTTCAATGAGCTATTGGATTTACTCAAAAAGCACCCAAGTTCAGATGCACCCATCACAACACAAAACAAGTGGCACACCTGTATTAGCCAGCATTTCGCAAAATAACTGTGGTGCTTCAAAGATTGAGACCGCCAACACAAGTATTACATCCAGTGCTGGGCCCAGTTCTTGCAATGCCTCAAATCAAATATCTAGTCAAGAACTGCAAATATGTCCCCCAGCCATACAGAGCAACTCAACAGAGCCTAAACTGTTCTATTTAGGCAATAATAGTTACACTGAACATGAGGACAGTAACAGCAGCAGTGATGATGAGCAAAAACTAGTCATTGAACTTGAATAAGGTGTAAGTACACACAAGCAAGGCAAATCAACCCATTCTCACTTCCAAGGTGTCCAGTACTGCCACTTGTCCAAGAGCTCCATGCATAACTATACAGATGGCAAAAGAATCCTTTAGCGGCTTGCAATGAGAAACCTTTGATACCAATAGGCTATGTCAGATAAATAATAATTTATTCAGAAAATGGCAAATATTCTTATGCATTTATTTTGTCTTCCTGTAGTCCAAACTGTAGGTCATGGGCTTGATTCCCAAGGAAAGTGAGAACTGATCAAAAGCATACATTGAATGCAGTGTAAATCACTTTGGATAAAAGCCAAATGCATAAATCTTTTTTTATGTTTTATATTGTGGAAAACTGGTGAGGTTTAGGGTAGATGTGTGGTTAGATGTTCAAAATGTATATATTATAAATACTTTTCTAGATACAGGGACAACTGACTAAATGTGTAGAATTAAATGCATAATCAGTATATAATACATCTTTCTGTGGAAATAAAGAACACACTTGTGGACACATTTTAGCAAGAAAAATGATAAGGTTATTTTGAGAAACCATCTTTGTGGTCGTTAAAAGATAATTCCTTTTCACCACTGTGGAAGTACATTGAAAGATGTCTCGTTGCAGCTATGGGCTATGGACTGCATCAGTAAACATGCAAAAAAGACGCTTTTGGCACCTGTATCATGCACAGAGCTCTTGGACAAGCTGTGGTATTGGATGCCTTGGGAGTGAGAATGTGATGGAATATAAAAACAACAAAAATGTGTGGTTTTTACATCATGTTAGGATTATTGAATTATTGATGAAACAAATTGTGTAATTACTACATTTTGTCTGTAATTCAAGGTCTATATTATGGAACAGGTCAGATGAGTTAGTATGGAAGGTGGGCCTTTAGCGCATAGAGTGCCAGCAGATAACTGGGAATCGTGGGCCCCTCGTGCATACTGTGTGCTAAACACTAGAGCCATTAAGCCCCTTTCATATGGCACCAGATAACCACTAATGCCCCCAGGTTCCTTAATGCATAGAGCACATTCTGACCACTAGGGCACAGAACAAGTGGTCTGTGACTATAGTGGCAGAAGGACCTCGAAAGTATCCTCACAGGAACATGATCAGACCATGCTAACTTCTAAATTAGCATGTTCTCAATTAGCAATTCTAGGCAGTTGTGCCCTAATGGTTAGAGAGTCAGATTTGTAATGTGAAGGAGCAAGGCACCTAACCCCCAATCACTCCCTGAGCCACGCAGCAAAAAAAACATCTGCCCACTGCTCTAGGTGGGCGTTCACAGTGTGCATGTGTTCAATACTCACTTGGATGGGTGAAATGCAAAGCACAAATTCTGAGTATGAGACACCATACTTGGCCACACTTCACTAAATCTGCCAATATATATAAAATTGTCCTGTAACACGTAATTTAACTGGTTTATCTATGTCAAAATATGATTTTATATTAATTAATTGACCTGAGTTTTGGGTACACAAACAAAAGTAAAAAAAAGTAATTCTTTAGTCATTCTTTAATACTTATAAACAGACCAAGAAATACATTTTTTTTCTGAACTGCTGATTTTCACTTTTTAAAGTGTATGAAGCAGTTTTCATCATAGGGACCACACAATGTAGGTTTTAGGTGGACATTTTGTCCTAAAAAAGATAGCAAACCTTTTCTCAAACACACACAGGCAATCTTCATTAATTTGTTCGTGCCCACATGTGCATCCAGGTGCATTTTATGTAAACACTGCTGTGCTGTGATTCACACTGCATTTCACAGCCCTGGGAGATTCAGCTTTTACTTTGTAAAGGCACCTGGAGAAAGCACGAAGCGGGACACACACGTTTTTCTCGAGAGTGATTCACCATGTCTGAATAAGCATAAAGCCTTGGCCCAAGAGTAAATTCTCACAATGGAGTTCCACAGAGATCAGTCATCGGACCATCAGTAAATGCAGTGATGGCAGTGAGTCAGCCAGTGGGAGGCCAATGGCAATGTGACTAAAAAGACTTTTACTCATCATAGACTTTAACCTTTGTGCACTGTCATCAGTACTACTTGGCTGAATGCCATTTGCTGCTTTAGACAAAGGCATTTAATAGACACTGGCTGTATAATGATCCTTATGTAACCATAAATGTATATTCAGGTGTTTTAAAATGTTTTTTTTTTTTAATTGAGCTACTGTTAAAAAAAAAAAAAAAAAAAAGCAAATTAACTTTTTTCATGCTGATATACTGTGCATTGTGTGCTTTTTGATGATTTGTATTGTATTGTATTGTATATATATATATATATATATATATATATATATATATATAATGTTTACTGTACATCCTCAAAATGATGTAATCCAGCATTTGCCATATAAGAGACAAAAAGTCAAACAAGCTCCATGATTCATCTCTGCTTAGTGCACAACAACATTCAACAATGCTGTAGCAAGGTGGCCATGTTTGCTGTAATATAATATTATAAAAAAAAAAAAGTGATTACCCTGCGACACCTTAAAAAACACATATTACAGCACAAATCCTTTGAAAAAGTAAGTAATTACTGGAGAAGCTTTACCATTTTGAAAACAGTTGAACAAATATACACTACTAAATAATGTTAAAAATAATGTAAAAAATAATAAGTTAATAACAATAAGTAAATCCTACCTATTAATATTTGATTAATAACATCATTATTTAATAAACTTGATAGTTTTTTACAATTTTTACTTCCTGACAAGTGAAACAAATGACTTTTTGTGTTTTATAACTTAAAACCACTGAGCCATCTGATTCAACCCTCAAGCCAATTTTCCTATTTTAAAACAGTCCAAAATCAGTAAAAGTAATGGTTTTCCTCTAGAAAATTGCTACAACATAGTTTAAATGTAGGACAATGTGTTCAGTAAGAAGTTTGATACATAAATCAAAATGTTAAAATGTCCTAATTGAATCTCCTATGTAATGCATTGTACTTGCATTGAAAGTACTGTATCACTGCACACACAACAGTCTGAGAATACTTGTGACAATGCTTATTTTCATATTACAATACATATAATATGAAAATTCATATTTTCATTATTATTATTATTATTATTATTATTACATTGTCAGTACAACATTATAATATAGTAACACCTTATTTTAAGGTCATTTAACTAGTTGCTCATTAGCATGCATATTACTAGAATATTGGCTGTTTATTAGTACTTATTAAGCACATATTAATGCCTTATTTTGCATGACCTTATTCTACATTCTTAATCTTACCCAATACCTAAACTTAACAACTAACTTACTAACTATTAATAAGTAGTAAATTAGTAGTTTATTGAGTGAAAAGTTAATAGTGAATATGTGTTCCCTATACTAAAGTGTTACCTTTAATATTTAGTATGTGATATGTTTTGCTGTAATGACATCAGCAATCGAGCTGACATGAACAAAACCTGATGATCATTATCCAGCATAATTTGAGAATGTCCCAAAGTGTATCTTGTGCTTCAATGGATGCAAGACAATCTGTACAAAGTTCACTTGCTCAGTGTCATAACTTCATTATTTGATTAGTAACTTAGAAATCTTAAATATTTGTGCAAATCATCTATAATGTTTTTTTCTATTGTTATTATTGTTACAATATTCTAAAACTGAAAATTTTGGCAAAAAAAAAAAAAAAATGGAAAAAAAAAATTCTAGATTATAAAAACAAATATTTGAGTGGCTGATTGTTAGTTTGGTCTCAGACATTTGGACCCACCTGTATATCATACATGTTGGCGATTCACCAACAAATAAACCATGTAAATTATTTAGATGATAATGACTAAACCTGTTACTTTACAAAGACAATTTTGTTCAACATTTTCTGGCAAATTAAGTCAGATACTTAAGTTGGCTAGGATAGAGCTTGCTAGAAGAATACCCTAAAACAGATTTGGTTACACTTTAAGTCAGTAGAATGTCTAATGTTGAAGCTACATGTCACAAACTGCTCCGAGACCAAGCTTACTTTCCTGAGGGTAATCCACAATTGTAATCCATATAACAGGCATAGGGTCAAAACCACAGGGCAAACAATCCAGATAATAACAGAGTCCAAGACACAGGCAAACAGGGAAATCCTGGGAGACAAGAAGTCTAAAACCATGACAAAGGAAACCAGATCTAGCACCCAGAAATGCAGTGTAACACATACAAGACTTCACAAAGAATGAGTGAATATACAGGGCTTAAATAGGCACGAGTAAGTGAGATAACAACACACAGGTGGACATAATCAGAACATGATTAGTCCGGGCAATGGGTTATGGGAAATGTAGTGAGATAAAGGAGACAGGAGGAGTGCCCTCCGGTTGGCAGGCATGACATGTCAGCTAACTCTTGTTAGAGTATTTGTTGAGTATTACTAGACTGTTATGTTAGGGGTCGGCTTAGTAGAATAAGTTGACATGTAGTTGCAAAGTTACTCATAGTCAGTAGAATGTCTGTTGGGGAGCATCAAAATAAAGTGCTAGCAGATATACTTTCTACTAATACTGTAATGACTGCTAGTTATTAGAATGTCTAAAGTGGACCATCAAAATAAAGTGTAATCACATATTTTTATTCAAAAGATGAAGCAAGGCATTCCAAATGGAGTTTGTGGCATTAGGCAGATAAAAATAAGCTATTGTTTTTCCCTCTCATTATTTGGACAAACATAATCATCATTATATATTTTGTGCTACTGGTGAATAAATAAGGAATACTTACTATTTTTTAAATAGCATAATTTAATTTGAATTAAAATTAAATTATTATTTAATTAAGGTTATTTATTGATTTCTTTTTAATGCAATTCCATGATGGTAAAGACTTTTATTTAGGAATTTAAATCTCAAAGTGTTTTCAGAGACCATGTACATTATTATGATGACACAGGGTGCCTAATACAGTATAAAAACTACAGAACAATGGAACCTCTGTCGCAAAAATGGGTTTTCATAAAGCAGTGTGAGGAACATGAGGCAGTGAGTTTGAAAATGAGAAACTTACTTTGATTTATCCTATTTTTTCTATCTCCACTAAAGAACATATGTTTTTGTTTATTTCCTTATCCTGCGGTGAAAGATAAACTGAGATGGTGAATTATTTTGTCAGGCTACCACTGAGGAGTTAAAATAACTTCCAAAAAACCGCCAAACCAAAATGCTCGCTGCACTGTTCCCTGTGTGGCAGTGCAGGAAACATCCAGGGAAATTCCTGAGAAAACAGAAAAAACCGAGCTCGTAGAAGAACGAAATCTGAATCACACTGGTGAGTTTATCAGCAGCCGGTCCAAAACCACAGTCTTAGGTATTAGGAGTACAGAGAACTGGGCAGCAAATAGGCCAAGCTACAGTATGTGTCTCTGGAACAAATTAATTCAGATGAGCTTATAATCATCACAATCACAATTTAGTCAGAGCTTGGGGCAAAATATTTGTCAGGGTTCTGTCACTTCGGTCTTGTTTATTTCTTGGTTTTGTGACAGAGCTCTGACACTCCCGTTCTTGTCGTGTTTTTGTGTGAGCGTACGGTCTCGAGTGTTCTCGGGGCTGTGCGCTCTCTTGTCTGCGTGCCTTGTTTCATGTTGGGAGCGTGGCGTTCGGATCCCGGCACTCGTGTCTAGTTTGGTTTCGGTTTCGTGTCGGGATTCGGACACTCGCGCTCCCAGTCCTGTCTTTATTGTGAGCGCACGGTTTGTGTGTATGTTCACTTGCCGTGCGCTCTTGTCTCATGTTTTGTGTAGCACGCGGTGATTTCCACCTGCCGCGTGCTTTCATGTTGTGGTGTTGTCTTGTGCAGCACGCAGTCTGTGTTTCACGGGCTGCGTGCTCTCATGTTGTCTTGTTTTGTGTGAACACGTGGCTTATGAGTTTTCATAGTCACGTGTTCATGTCTCGTCTTGTGTAAGCACATGGCTTGTGATTTGTCTTCATTGGCCATGTGCTTGTGTCTTTGTTTTGTTTTGGTGTGAGCACATGGCTTGTCATGTGTTTCTTTGTGCCATGTGCTCTCATGTCTATTGTCTTGACCCCGCCCACCTTGTTACCTCATTATTGGTTGATTTGCCCCACCTGTCCTCCCTCATTACCAGCCTTGTTTGCTCTCCTATTTATTCTCTTTGTGTTTGCAGTCCTGTGCTGGTTCGTTGTCGTTTATTCTGTCGTATTTCTCCTTGTGTGTCTTCAAGCCTAGCCTAGTCAAGTCAAGTCCCTGTCAAGTCAAGTCAAGTTTAAGTTAGTCTGTTTTCCCCCTCGGGGTTGTTTTTGTTGTGTTTTTGTTTTATTTTTTATTATAAATAAAAGCCCTCTTCCCTGCAATTGAGTCCTCGTCCTTCCATACCTGACAGAACGAACCAGCCAATTGAGGACTCAGCAGAAGGATGGGTATCTTCCTTTTCCCATCTCCCAGCCCCTCCGCTCAGCTGATGGTGGATCAGCACAGCAAGCTCCTTTCTCTTCAGCAAGGGGGAGCCAGCGTGAAGGAGTTTGCTCACCTGTTCGTGTTCACAGCGGAGGGGCTCAACATCAACGACGCAGCGCTCAAGGACATTTTCAACAGCAGCCTTAATGAGCCCGTCAGCGCCTGGGAGATGGGAATGCTGGGGATTTTGTCTTTCTGGCAGTTTGTGGGGTATGTATACAATCGCGGAGAAGAAGGTGGCCTTCCCCCTCTTGGTCCACCTCCCATTCCCCTCACAAGCTGCCAGGTCCCCAGTCCTCCAATGACCTCTTCGGGGAGAGGGAGGAGGAGGAAGAACAGGTCAGCCTCATCTGCCACCTGCCCAGAGGTGGCTGAACCCACTGCAGCCACTCCAGTGGTTGCTGTGACCGCTGCAGCACCCCCAGAGCTGACCAAGGAAGCTGCAGTGCCCACAGAGGAGGTAGGCACAGTGCCACCTCCTCGCCCACGTAAACGGAGGAAGAGGAAGAAGCCTTCCTCCAACCCTCAAGGCCCGGAGGCCTTCCCAGAGCCCGCTGTAGGCCCGGAGGCCTTCCCAGAGCCCGCTGTAGGCCCGGAGGCCTTCCCAGAGCCCGCTGTAGGCCCGGAGGCCTTCCCAGAGCCCGCTGTAGGCCCGGAGGCCTTCCCAGAGCCCGCTGTAGGCCCGGAGGCCTTCCCAGAGCCCGCTGTAGGCCCGGAGGCCTTCCCAGAGCCCGCTGTAGGCCCGGAGGCCTTTCCAGAGCCCGCTGTAGGCCCGGAGGCCTTCCCAGAGCCCGCTCCAGCCCGTGAGTCCGCTCCAGAGCCCGCTCCAGCCCGTGAGTCCGCTCCAACCCCAGAGGCCATTCTTGTGCCGCCCAAGCGCCTTGCCCTGCCGGCGCCACCCCAGCGCCTTGCCTTGCCGGCGCCTCCCCAGCGCCTTGCCCTGCCGGCGCCACCCGAGCGCCTTGCCCTGCCGGCGCCACCCGAGCGCCTTGCCCTGCCGGCTCCTCCCCAGCGCCTTGCCCTGCCGGCGCCACCCGAGCGCCTTGCCCTGCCACCGCCTGCCGAGCTGTCTGCCCTGCTGGAGCCTGCCTGGATGGTCCCTCCAGTACCGCCCTGGTCCTTAGCCAGGAACCCTGTCCCGCCGGTCCCGCCCTGGTCTGTCCCGCCGGTCCCGCCCTGGTCGGTCCCGCCCTGGTCTGTCCCTCCAGCTCCTCCCTGGCCCTCAGCTGGGACCCCAGACCTGCCTGAGCCTCCCTGGCTCAACCCTCCCGTCCCTCCCTGGTTTCCTTAAGACATTCTGTTTTTGTTTAGTTGACTGACTTGGCTCCCCTCCCTCCCTCCCCTCTTTGTCTTTGTGTTCTGATGTTCTGTCATGTTGTCTTGTTGGTGTGTTTTTTGTCTTGTCTTGTGTCGTGTATGTTGTCATGTTTGTCTTGTGTCCCTCGTAGAGGGGGGGTAGTGTCAGGGTTCTGTCACTTCGGTCTTGTTTATTTCTTGGTTTTGTGACAGAGCTCTGACACTCCCGTTCTTGTCGTGTTTTTGTGTGAGCGTACGGTCTCGAGTGTTCTCGGGGCTGTGCGCTCTCTTGTCTGCGTGCCTTGTTTCATGTTGGGAGCGTGGCGTTCGGATCCCGGCACTCGTGTCTAGTTTGGTTTCGGTTTCGTGTCGGGATTCGGACACTCGCGCTCCCAGTCCTGTCTTTATTGTGAGCGCACGGTTTGTGTGTATGTTCACTTGCCGTGCGCTCTTGTCTCATGTTTTGTGTAGCACGCGGTGATTTCCACCTGCCGCATGCTTTCATGTTGTGGTGTTGTCTTGTGCAGCACGCAGTCTGTGTTTCACGGGCTGCGTGCTCTCATGTTGTCTTGTTTTGTGTGAACACGTGGCTTATGAGTTTTCATAGTCACGTGTTCATGTCTCGTCTTGTGTAAGCACATGGCTTGTGATTTGTCTTCATTGGCCATGTGCTTGTGTCTTTGTTTTGTTTTGGTGTGAGCACATGGCACAAAGAAACACATGACAAGCCATGTGCTCACACCAAAACAAAACAAAGACACAAGCACATGGCCAATGAAGACAAATCACAAGCCATCTCATGTCTATTGTCTTGACCCCGCCCACCTTGTTACCTCATTATTGGTTGATTTGCCCCACCTGTCCTCCCTCATTACCAGCCTTGTTTGCTCTCCTATTTATTCTCCTTGTGTTTGCAGTCCTGTGCTGGTTCGTTGTCGTTTATTCTGTCGTATTTCTCCTTGTGTGTCTTCAAGCCTAGCCTAGTCAAGTCAAGTCCCTGTCAAGTCAAGTCAAGCTTAAGTTAGTCTGTTTTCCCCCTCGGGGTTGTTTTTGTTGTGTTTTTGTTTTATTTTTTATTATAAATAAAAGCCCTCTTCCCTGCAATTGAGTCCTCGTCCTTCCATACCTGACAATATTATTATAATGCAGGTGTAAATTTTTAGATCTCATAGTAAGTGTTATTACCAATAATTGGTACTTTTAAGTGTTGTGTACTTTGTCAGTCTCTTTTGAAAGCCAATTAATAGTCATTTTTTTTAAAAACTTTGCACTGCTTACAGCTGGTATTAAGATCCTTCGCAGTTAGTCTGAAACAGAGAGCACTAAATACAAGTGTCAACAGAATCCAAACATTTTGTGATCTAACTACTGAAACCAGATACACAGGTACTGTGGTACTGTTTAATGGTTTTACAAGCAGGATTGTAAATCAAACCAGCTGAGGTCAAATCTTGCCCTTCAGCCGATTTCATTGGTCAGCTCAATCATGCAGTCACCTGTTAAGAAAAGTTCAGTTCTCAGATTCAGTTCAGAGTTCAGAAAAATCATTGATGGATCATATTGTGACAACTAATGCTAACTATCAGGATGTACTACTGACACTATACTAAAGTTAAAGGTGCCCTAGAATCAAATTTAATTTACCTCAGCATAGTTGAATAACAAGAGTTCAGTACATGGAAATGGCGTACAGTGAGTCTCAAACTCCATTGTTTCCTCCTTCTTATATAAATCTCATTTGTTTAAAAGACCTCCGAAGAACAGGCGAATCTCAACATAACACTGACTGTTATGTAACAGTCGGGATCATTAATATGTACGCCCCCAATATTTGCATATTCAGCTCATGTTCAAGGCATTACACAAGGGCAGCCAGTATTAACGTCTGGATCTGTGCACAGCTGAATCATCAGACTAGGTAAGCAAGCAAGAACAATAGTGAAAAATGGCAGATGGAGCAATAATAACTGACATGATCCATGATAACATGATATTTTTAGTGATATTTGTAAATCGATGCATAGTTAATGATGCCCCAAAATAGGCAGTTAACTCCCTAAGGTCTGATAACGCACCGGCGCGTTTTGTAGGATTTTTTTCACATTGCAGCAAAACAGACTTAAATTACTCCGTCATTTCTTGTCATAGAGACATAAGTAATATATCAATTGAAACTATAGAATGTCTTCTTTTATTTGTGTACACTCAGAGTAAAAACGTCTCGGTTACGTATGTAATCCTCGTTCCCTGAAGGAGGGAACGGAGACTGAACCCTATCCACGAAGAATTTGGAGCCATTTAACCACAAAATTAAATTGATAGTTTCGCTTAAGGAGAAACAAAAAATAGGTTCATCAAAACGGATAGTGTCGTCATCCAATCCATCCAAAAACAGGGAGATCAAAACTGCTTCAGACCAGTCAGACAAATAAGCAAGCTCAACGAACTCCTCCACATACCTCTCCAGCGAACGTCCTACCTGCAGGAGCCCGATAAGGCGATCGCTGGCTGTCAGGGTGAGAGGCGTTGGAGGAGCTGGATCCAGGGAGCTGGGGAAAGTCTCCATTTTGATGATTTGATAAGTTTAGATAATTCTTCTTCACCTATAGTGGCAAATGATTCTAGTTTTACCTCAGGGACACTACAGTGCACTGTCTGAAGCGAAACTGTAGACGGTTGCATGTTTTTAATTTTCTCTCTAATATTATCAATCTTGCAAGTAAAGAAGTTCATAAAGTCATTACTGCTGTGCTCTATGGAAACGCCAGCAGTTGAATCTCTGTTTCTAGTTAATTTAGCCACTGTGTCAAATAAATACCTAGGATTATGTTTGTTTTCTATTCAGAGATTTGAAAAATAAGTAGATCTAGCATTTCTTATAGCCGTTCTGTACTCAATCATTTTTTATTTCCACGAAAGGCGAAAAACTTCTAGTTTTGTTTTCTTCCAACTACGTTCAGCTTTTCTAACAGCTCGTTTTAGAGCCCGAGTGTGCTCATCATACCACGGCGTTGGATTAGTTTCCTTAATCTTCTTTAGACGTAAAGGAGCGACTGCATCTAATGTGCTGGAAAAGAGAGAGCCAGTAGTTTCTGTTGCAGCATCGAGTTCTTCTAAGTTGTCAGGTATACTAAGGCGATGAAACTGCTCGGGGAGATTATTTATAAAGCAATCTTTAGTGGTAGAAGTGATGGTTCTACCATATTTATGGCTGGGTGGTGGTTTTGCAGCCTTGGCTAATTGTATTATACACGAGACTAGATAATGATCTGATATATCATCGCTCTGCTGTAGAATTTCAACAGCATCAATATCAATTCCATGCGACAGTATTAGATCTAGGGTATGATTACGACAATGAGTGGGTCCTGACACGTGTTGTCTGACTCCAATAGAGTTTAAAATGTCTGCAAATGCCAATCCAAATGCGTCTTTATTATTATCTACATGGATATTAAAATCACCAACAACAAGGACTTTATCCGCAGCCAGTACTAACTCTGATAGGAAATCAGCAAATTCTTTGATAAAGTCAGGATGGTGCCCTGGTGGCCCGTATACAGTAGCCAGCACAAATGTCAACTTACATAATGTTACATAAAGCACCATCACCTCAAAGGAATTATATTTGAAATTCTTTTGAGTGATTCTGAATATATTACTATAAATTACAGCAACACCTCTTTGCGTTTCTGTCGAGGATTGTGTCGATAATCATAACCTTGAGGACTAGATTCATTTAAAGTAATGTAATCGTCTGGTTTTAGCCAGGTTTCTGTCAAACACAGCAAGTCTAGTTTATTGTCTGTGATAATTTCATTTACAATAAGTGCTTTTGAAGAAATAGATCTAATATTCAGTAACCCAAGCTTTATCATTTGTTTATCTGATTTATCTGTGATTTTCATTTTTTGAACATCAATTAAATTTTTACCCTTAAAAGGTTTCAGAAGTTTTTTGTATTTACTAGTTCGAGGTACAGACACAGTCTCTATGTGATAATATCTAGGTGAAAGAGTTTCTATGTGCTGTGAATTATTTGAATTATTTGAGTTCTGTGACGTGAGGCGGCTAGCAGACGGTCGGTTTAGTCAGTTTGTCTGCGTCCTGATCTGGGCCCTGGTTTGTCATGTTTCAGCTCTAAGACTATTTGCCAAATTTCTAGATAGAAGAGCAACACCATCCCGGGAGGGATGAATACCATCTCTTTTCAACAGATCAGGTCTGCCCCAAAAGCTTTTCCAATTGTCTATGAAACCTATATTATTCTGCGCACACCACTTAGACAGCCAGCCATTGAGTGATGATAACCTGCTAACTATCTCATCACTCCGACGAACAGGAAGAGGGCCAGAACAAATTACTTTTGCTGACATTGAATTTGCGAGTTCACACACCTCTTTAATGTTAATTTTAGTGATCTCCGACTGGCGAAGTCGAACATCATTTGTGCCGACGTGGATAATGATTTTAGAATATTTACGTTTAGCATTAGCCAGCACTTTTAAATTTGCTTTGATGTCAGGTGCTCTGGCCCCCGGCAAACATGTGACTATGGTGGCTGGTGTCTCTATTTTCACGTTCCGTGTAATAGAATCGCCAATTACTAGGGCACTTTCAACAGGATTCTCAGTGGGTGCGTCACTGAGTGGGGAGAACCTGTTTGATGTTCTAATCGGAACGGAAGAGTGGTGTTTGTTCTTGCCATTATGCCGCCTCACAGTCACCCAGTTAGCCTGCTGCGTGGCTTCTACAACCAGAACCGAATGTGCAGTGTTTACTAGGCTAGTCGCATCCAAAGCAGTATCTAAGGCCCTTTCATTCTCACTATCCTCAATTAAAGTTTGGATGCGTGTCTCTAATTCTGAGATTCTCTCTGTCAGCCTGACAATATCCCTGCATTTATCACATGTGTAAGTCTCACTGCTGACAGAAAGAGCTAAGCTGTACATGTTGCATTTACTACACATGATAATCGTCGGACATGACTGACCGTGTGTTTGATGAACGCCGTCCGAAAAACTGCAACGCACACGGGACTCGCTGGCTGGATGTCTCGGTCGCTTGCCGGGGATGTGCGGGACGCTGTGCCTCGCAGTGGATCGATGAATGCCGGGCAGCAACGTCTCCACAGCTTCCCGATCTGGCGAGGACAGATCAGAATAACATACATCGGATAAATCCGACAGTATTTAGACAGTAGACAGTAGCTAGCAGGCTAGCGGGCTATGGCTAACAATAGGTGATTACGCTGGTGGATTGCTAGTAATAAATCGTTCCGTTTAGTAATGCTATGCAATAGGTTAAGTAATCTAGTGAAAATAAGAAAGTTATATTATGTGAATAGGAATAAAGAGAAGGATTTAGGATAAATTCCACGAAGCTCCGAGCGTAGATCAGACAGCAGACAGGCAGCAGCGTTGAACCGGAAGTGTCCCTAAAGGTGTACAGAGAGCGCCCTCCGGCTGCAAGTATGAATTAAAAACACCATTCCTGAAATGTCCTCTTCTTCATTAGAATCATTTGTGGACTAAATGTGCACAGAGAGCGCCCTCTGGCTACAAGTATGAATCAAAAACACAGTATCCAGCACTCAAAGTGATGACAAAAATATTACTTCTAAGTATAGAAATTTGACATAAATATATAAGAATCCATCAATATTTCTCCAAATGTGCATGCTTTTAAGCTAAAAGCCTATATGAAATGCCATAGAGGTAACACATAATTGTTCAGACACTTTGCATCACAGAAATACATTATATTTTAAAGAATATAATAGAATACCATTATTTTAAATTGTAATAATATTTCACAGTATTGCTGTTTATGATGAGCTGAGACATTATTACAGAGGAGTTTTTTTCACAGCCTACCTGACTGAAAGGCCTCATTAATATGCAAGTCATTTCAGGTCATTATTATGTGATTATTTTGTCTTCTCAGGTGTAAATGGCCCATTATTTATGCAGATTCACGCCTCCTCGCATACTGTGTTTCTTGACAAAAAGTGTCTTACAAAATTTAAATCTCTCTATTGTTTTATATAAAAGAGTAGTCAGCATAATTTTTACATAATTCTGAAGCAAAAACTCTAGTCTACAACCTCCAATACCCAGAAGTCTTGTGAACACAGATTTAATATACTTTTTCAATATACCTTATTTCAGCGACTTAAGTTTTTTGTTTTTTCAATAACCACGCATAAACATTATTCCTTCAAAAATACAAACATGTACATACATGTTCCTCACATGTTATTGTAGCCTAGTTTGTGCTGAATACAGTGTAATGACACTTTTTCCATTAATATGTTTATGAACAACTGAAAAAAGCACAAATGTCAGAGCATGTCAAAACTTCTCCAAGCCCCAAATCAGCCTCAGACTCCAGAGGGTTAAAAAATTAATTTAAAAAAATCTATGGGATATTTTGAGCTGAAACTTCACAGACACATTCAGGTGACACATTAGACTTATATTACATCTTTTGAAAAGACATTCTACGGCACCTTTAAGGTTGAGGTTAGGGGTCAGTAGATGTACAGTATTTGTTTCAGTGTTGTGCAGGCAATCAGCTCTGTGACTGACGTGACCAAGTGAAATCTTTAGAGTCAGCTACAGGGAGGGTTTTGGGGTTTTATGAGGCTAGTAATGTAAGTGTAAGTGAACTACCCTAAAATAGGTTTAAATGAGTAAATACAGACATAAATTAAAGCTGCAAGCAGCGATGAAAGGGCCCTCGCACCCGGGCTCACCGCCACCCGGTGGCCTTAGAAAAACAGCGAACAGTGGGCATCATGTATGTAAGTGAGTGAATACAGAAGAATTATGCCAAAGTAATTTCGAAATGCCACACTTCCTGCTGTCAACAGATGGCGCTTTGACCGTAACTGAATATTGCTATGTTGATGTTTTCAGGCCAGGACTTTTATCGAACGTGAAGTTTGGAGCAGATTGGACATTGTATGCCTGAGTTACAACAACTTCCTGTTTCTTTAGTGGCGTTAATCGCATAAATTAGCCAAATGTTGCATGATTTAACGTGTTTCTAGCATGTTTGGTACTTCGTGGCATAATGAAATGTGAATCTGGTAGTGAATTACAGTGTAAAGCATGCCATTTCCTGTTGCCAGCAGGTGGCGCTATGACTAACTGAATATTGTCATATAGATGTCTTTAGGCCAGGACTCTTATCACACATGTGAAGTTTGGAGCAGATCAGATATAGTATGCCTCAGCTACAACAGCTTCATCGTTCATGGTGAAACATCGAACTTTGCCAGGCCACCACAAACACACCATTCAGCAAAAACTCTAGATCTTCGCAATTAAACATCTCAAAGGCCTTTAGATTAGACTGACCAAATATGATGTTGATCTGATTAAAGCTCTAGGAGGGGTTCGTTAAAGTACAACATGTGGAAATGGCAAAAACTTTTCAAAATATTCAAAATATCTCACTTCCTGTTTTGTTTACAAACTTTGCACCCTGGGCTTTTTGTAGGTATTGGGCTGTTACATCTGCCTACCGAATTTCATAACTGTACGTGAAACGTAGCACAAGGGGGGCTTAATTGAAATATTGTAGGTGGCGCTATCGAGCCATTTTGCCACCCCTAATTCTGAAACCCATATCAGATGTAAATTTTCACCCCTTCTGATGAGTGTGCAAAGTTTCATGAGTTTTTGAGAACGTTTAGGCCCTCAAAAATGCGATTCATTTTGGAGAAGAAGAAGAATTGGCTGAGCAATTCCAATAGGGTCCTCACACCATCGGTGCTGTGGCGGCTGCAGAGAACTTGTTATAGACCACTTTGTAAAGACAGGATAGAATGCACCATGAGAAAAAAAGAATTCTTTTCCCCACCAACGACAAGATTTTTCATCATTTATGACACAATGCTTCCCTGCCATTTAATTTTTCTGGCAATCATTTTCCCACGGTACACTATTACACATCTTCTGAAATAGTACAACATCTGAAGATCCAAAAACAAGTGAAGAAGATCAGAGTAATCCAGGAGCGGATAGAAGTTGCTTACGCACATATAAAATAACGCATTAATGTAACATTCAACAGCATATAAATCAAAACTGCCTAACGTTAATGAATATAATGTCGAACCCATGAAGCTTTGGGGGTGTTGATGGAAGCGATCTACTCCATCTGTTTTTTGATCATCGTTTGAATCCCATCTTTGACAAAAATGAGATTCTCTCAGCTTTTTGTTTGAAATGTGTGTGTGTTTTTTAATTAATAGACAAAATATTCTGGGGGGGCCATGAAAGGTTTGTGAATACGATAAAAAATGCTGGCATTGGCAGGAAACTTTTTTAGAAAATGCTGGTGAAGAAGGAGTTAAGAACTATTCAGTGAAAGATTCTTTGGGGAACCCAAAATGGTTCTTCTATGGCATCACTGCAAAAATTATCTTTTGGAACCTATATATTTTTTAAAGTTTATGTTATTGATGTTGGACCTTTTTTGGCTCGTGAAATTAGTGAAAAATAACACTAATGTGACCGCACCTTTATTCTGTCACACCCTGTTGTTTTGTGTCTATTCTGTTGTGTTGTTCACAAATACACTTTGGAAGAACTTTAATTAGATTGTCCACTTTAGACATTCTTCTAACTAGAAGTAACTTTGCAACTACATGTCAACTTATTCTACTAACCTGAACCCCTATCCTAACAATCTAGTAACTCTAATGAGAGTTAGATGACAAGTAGTTGCAAATGAATGAGTGTTATTTGACTTGACATGTAGTTGTAAAGTTACTTATAGTATGTCTAAAGTGGGCTATCGAAATAAGGTGTAACCTACACTTGAATGACTTTAATGGACAAGGTCATGTTTAATGGCTTACAAACAATCTACGAATAAAGAAGATAAAGAGGGTATTTTTTGTTCCACGCAGCAATGTTTGAATACCTTATTTTGGTCTGCTTCCTCATGACATTCCTTAAACACATGCCTTCTAATTGGATCAGACATGTCAGTCATGGATTAACCCTCAGGCAAAGAGGGGGTCAAATACGTCACCTTATCTGTTCACGATTGAGTAGAGTGAAATTTTTGGCTAAGTTGCCTTTCATATTTATTTCCTTGTAGTTATAGTCAAAAAAGAGGCCCCATCTGTTCATGGGAAAGACAAATCCTGGTTAGAATAGTCATCACTTCTGTGGGAAAATTAAGAGAAAAATCCAAAATATTTAACTATTTTTGAAAGAAAAATATCAATTTGAGCACAAAAAAAGAAGCCAGAAAGTCAAATAAATTAAGCTAAAACAAGACTCACGACACCTCCAGAGGGCTCATCAGAGACAAGTGGCGTCCCAGTTGTGCCCCCCTCTGCTTTTATCCGATCCTGTGCTCCAACTGTTATAAGGCCCAACCGATGTCCCTCCTCTTAATCCAGAGCCATCGGCTCACTTGTTCAGGAGCACTGGAGAGGGCCTTAACAGCTTGCCCTTGGGCTTGGCCTCTGATTCCTAAGTCCTTAATTATTTTGATGACAGATTTACCAACAAAGCCTCAACTGGACTCTGTCAGTGTCATTTCCAGCCTCACTTTGGAGCATTACAACTCTTCAACAAGACTGGATGCAAGATGCCTTTTCCATATAGTGCTATGTTGCTCATGCACCTGGGAAGGCCTAGCCATTTTTTAACAAATGAACTAATCACCCTTTCCAGTTTTTCAACTTTCAAGACTCGGACCTCGTAGATGGTCAGAATCCACATCAGCCACGGTAGGAGGCCGAATTGGAAACACCAGAGCTGTAACCTGCCAGGGAGCAAGGACTTATTATACCAGTGTCCCGCAGGCTCTTAACTGGTTTCTCCATCACTGTCGGCATGGGATCTTCCTCAATGAAGAACTGATGGTCTGACAGTGACAGCAGATTAACAACTTAAATCATTGACAATGTTCAATAACTCCATATACTGGTGTGGGGAAAACAATCCCATCAATTAAATGTATTTTACTTGTTATGAAATGCAGAATTCAGATGGTCAAAAGGTTGACTGCTTTAGGAGAAATATGGATGAACAGCTGTGAAAAAAAGGTTAGAGAGATGGGCTAGCAAGAAATACATTACATAAATTATGATCATGTGATAGTCGTGCGATACACTGTCTTGCCCGCCTGTTCAGCTTTTGAAAAAGGAGCTATGGTTAAACCACCTGTTTGGTAAGATCCTCCTCAAGTCAAGAGAGAACTTCAAGAGTTGATTTCTTTCATCGTCATCCACTTTGTGAAACCCTGATTTATAGTTGCATTTAATATCTATTTAAAGAAAAAAGGGCTGGTATATAAATTTGATTCTAACAAATGGCACCTAAAGGAGAATACTATTGTAGGAAAGCTTTGATTATGTAAATGAAATTAATGAATGGTTTTCTATTTTTTTTTTTAAAGGTGTTTTAAAACAAACAATTACAATAATCGATGATACACAAATGTTTTCAAACATTTCAAACATGTTTATTTGTTCACTATCCTTGTATACATGCATTGCAAAAGATAAAATGTATTATTTTTTAAAATGCAGTTGTACTTTTCTTAAACTCTATACTAATTTAGATCTACTGTAGAGTATATTCCAGTTTTCACTCTCCACATTTCTCATAGACCATGTGAAAATGATCTTTTCAGACAGAGACAGAACTCTTCTCATATAATTTGCACCTTTTTAAGCATAACTTTTGGGAATAGTTTGCACCTCTTCCTTTGTCAAGTATGAATGCTGTCTGAATACATCTGTCACAATGTTAACATTGTCATGTGATTTCCCTGCCATTCACGACTCCTCTCCCATGGTCTATGGATAGTAAAGTGTCCAATGGATGTGAACTTCAGAATTGGAGTAGTAGGTCATCTGGGTACTTTTATTGCCTACTGTTCTATTAATACTGTGAATTCAGACATACTCTTTTCACCTATATAATAGGGAGATATGCGTATTCAGACACAGGATTGGTGTCTGAGACAAATTATTAGCTCAGAGTAAAAAAAGTCAACAGATTTTTTTAAGTAATCCATAAAGTTTAAAAAAATATTATTGACAAAAATGTATCCAAAAATACTGTCAAAATTCCACAGGAATTGAATATGACCAAGAATTATGAAAATGACATTGATGAGGGTCAGAAACAAGTTTTTGTTGTTGTTGTTGTTGTTGTTTTGAAGATTTCATGGAATGTAAAATACATAAATGTTTTCATTTATAAAATATTTTAAAAATCACAGAATGCTGGTCAATTTTACCCTCTTTTAACATTCTAGAGTTAATTATGATTTCTTATAAGATAATCTTGTTTTGGCCAAATTCTAAGGTCTGCCTGTATCATGATCTTGTCTTGTTTAGTTTAATAAGTTCTTTGTCATGTTTTGGTTAGTTTGCATGGTTTTCCCTGTTTGCCTGAGTTCTCATCTTTGTGGATTTAAACTACATACAACCGTGATAACCTGCAGGATGAGGCAATGCCAGAATTCATTGCAACAAGCTCAGTGAAAAGGTTCACTCAAGGCTGCAGCAATGTTATTTAAATATCGCTGGTATACTGTTATATATATATATTGTTAATATTTTGAATGTTTTTTTTTTCTGTTTTAATTTAAATTTCAGTTAAAGTTTGACATTTTTGTTGTGTATTTTTGTAGTTGTTATTAGTCCTTGTGTGTTTTTTAATGTCGATATTGTTTTCGTTTTAGTTTATTTAGTTTTAGTTTTTAGCACTTCAACTCGAACTAAACAAAAGAGAACATGAGAAATTTTGCTTTGCAACTAGCTTATATAAAATAAGTATTCTATTTTTATTTAAAAATACAAGTTTTTAATTTAATTTTTTTTATTAATAAAATGTTTGTAACTTATTTTTTTTTAACAATAATAACCCTGGACTCTAGATACAAGGTTTAAATGTAAATTTGGTTAATTTCAATACTGAATATTGATTTATCTTCACATTACAAAATGTGAACTCCTGAACTCCATTTCCCATGATCCTCCTTTTTCCACACCTGCACTCACTTCCCTGGTTATCTCCCCATCAGCACTCATCACCTGCACCTGGACTTCATCATCAGCACTCCCTTTATAATGAACTCACTCCCTGTTCGATCTTGTTGTTGTTAAATGTGTATACTGAGTGTTTCTCCTGCGTTTCTCATTAAATACCTTTATTGTGGATATCTGTTTACGTCTCGTCTCTACAACACCTTCATACCGTAACAGAAGATCGGACCAAAACCACTGGATATCCACAGGTATACAATAGGTATCTTCCTTGTCCCCGTACCTCCAAAGAAGTATGGAGGTAAGCTCTCGGTGGAAGATCGGCTCTGGACTATTCGTCAGGACGGCCGCCCGCTGGAGAAATATGTGGAGGAATTTGCTGAGCTGTCTTTTAAGGTAAGCTGACCAGATGCTATTTTGAATTCCTGCTTTCTGAGGGGTCTAGACGAGGATACGATCTGCTATTGTGAACCTGAGTGCCTCTATTCCTTAGTCGAATCTATTAATCTGGTTCTGTTCCTCAGTGGTTCCGAGTATGTAATTGAAGAGGTTCATAGCCAATCGTATTCTCCTCGTCCAGCTCCCTCAGAAACAACGGTGGCCTGGCCAGCTCACCAGCCATCAACTTCCTCCACCTATCGCTCCAGTGGGTGTACACCAGGGCTCCAGCCTGATGCCACGCCCAAGCCGTCAAAGAGAAGGGCCACCAAGAGGTCCAGACGGTCTAAGTGGCCAGTCTTCGCCGAGCCCACTCCAGTCTTCGCCGTGCCCGCTCCAGTACCAGTGGGGCTCTTAATAGTATATGAGGGCATGTCCTGGACCCCATCTCCAGGCCCCTCTCCAGGCTTCCACGAGCCCGCTCCCATGGGTGGGGAACTCCTGGGCAGGGTTCTGACGGTGTCAAGGCCTGCTAAGGCTCCTGACCCGCCATGGCCTGCTAAGGCTCCTGACTCGCCATGGCTTGCTAAGGCTCCTGACTCGACATGGCCTTCTAAGGCTCCTGACTCGCCATGGCCTCCTAAGGCTCCTGACCCGCCATGGCCTGCTAAGGCTCCTGACGCGCCATGACCTGGTAAGGCTCCTGACCCGCCATGACCTGCTAAGGCTCCTGACTCGCCATGGCTTGCCAAGGCTCCTGACTCGACATGGCCTTCTAAGGCTCCTGACTCGCCATGGCCTGCTAAGGCTCCTGACCCGCCATGGCCTGGTAAGGCTCCTGACCCGCCATGACCTGGTAAGGCTCCTGACTCGCCATGGCCTCCTAAGGCTCCTGACCCGCCATGGCCTGGTAAGGCTCCTGACTCGCCATGACCTGGTAAGGCTCCTGACTCGCCATGACCTGGTAAGGCTCCTGACTCGCCATGACCTGGTAAGGCTCCTGACCCGCCATGACCTGGTAAGGCTCCTGACTCGCCATGACCTGGTAAGGCTCCTGACCCGCCATGGCCTGGTAAGGCTCCTGACTCGCCATGACCTGGTAAGGCTCCTGACTCGCCATGACCTGGTAAGGCTCCTAACTCGCCATGGCCTGCTAAGGCTCCTGACTCGCCATGACCTGGTAAGGCTCCTGACTCGCCATGGCCTGGTAAGGCTCCTGACTCGCCATGACCTGGTAAGGCTCCTGACTCGCCATGGCCTGGTAAGGCTCCTGACTCGCCATGGCCTGGTAAGGCTCCTGACTCGCTATGGCCTGCTAAGGCTCCTGACTCGCCATGAACTGGTAAGGCTCCTGACCCGCCATGGCCTGCTAAGGCTCCTGACTCGCCATGGCCTTCTAAGGCTCCTGACTCGCCATGACCTGGGTAAGGCTCCTGACCCGCCATGGCCTGCTAAGGCTCCTGACTCGCCGTGGCCTGCTAAGGCTCCTGACTCGCCATGACCTGGGTAAGGCTCCTGACCCGCCATGGCCGCCTGGACGCCTGATCCTCCTGATCCTCCTGATCCTCCTGATTCCACACCTGCACTCACTTCCCTCGTTACATCCCCATCAGCACTCATCACCTGCACCTGGACTTGATCATCAGCACTCCCTTTATAATGGACTCACTCCCTTCACTCCCTGTCCAATCTTGATGTTGTTTAATGTGTATACTGAGTGTTTCTCCTGCGCTTCTCATTAAATACCTTTATTGTGGATATCTGTTTGTCTCGTCTCTACAACACCAGCATACCGTAACAGAAGTAAGTAAATCATGCATATTTCAAATAAATTTGTTTTATGATGCAAATTGTATTCCAAGTCGACGTGTAAATCTTTCACTTACTTGCCATTTTACCTTTTTTTTTTTTTTTTTTTAAAGGGTAACCTACTGTTAATCCAGAGACAGTCCTTCTCAGGTTAAACGAATAGTTCCCCTTCCAAAATTAGAAGGTTTTCATTATTTATACTTGTCTGCCTAATAAAATCTGTGTTATTTTCATTGTTCCACTGAGAAGGTGAACTTTTATGTGAATACCTAGCTCCTTTTTTTTCATACAAAAGTGAATAAGGACTGTCAAACTCTAAAATTACACAAATGTCATACAATTAGCCAGCTAACTAATAAAAGTTCTAAGAACATTTTGCTAACGTTCTCATTAGGTTATTTAAAACATTATTTCTGAAAATTCTCTGAAAGTTCAAAACGTTTTTTTTGTTGTTGTTGTTTTTAAGTGTTCCAAAAACGTTATTTCTGGTTATAGAAATGTTAAGGGAACATTCCATTTTATTATTTTGCAAACATGGGGATGTAACTTTTAAATGTTCTCTGAACATTCTGAAACCTTTTAAAATGACTAAAACCTTTCAGGGGAGAAAAAAAAAATCCAGTTTGGTTTTAGGGTTAGTTGCATGTAATTATGTGTAATTTATTGTTATTTCTACAGTAAGTACATGCAACATATGTAACAAGGACACTGAAAAATACAGTGTTCATTTTGTTCTGCTAACATTTTGAGAACATTATTAATGACCAGATAACTTTGAAAGAACATTCTATTAATGTTACTGGCAAAACATTTGTTCATAACTTTTATAAAACCTTGCCAGAACTTTCTGAGAATGTTCCCTGGTCCAGTCCATTGACTTGTGAGCTATATTCTAAGTCTTCTGAAGTCAGATGTCTGTATATAACATCAGAGACTCAGACTATACTGTACACTGGTGATTTTCACTGGCAATCAAGAATTATGTCGTATCTGGATGTTTTGATCATTTTGGAGCTTGACAGCCCCAGTCCTCATAAACAAAGAAAGAATGCTTTTTGAACTGTATCTCAATATCTGAAGACTATTGCTGCGTCCCAATTCGCCTACTTATACTACGTCCTAAAAGTATGTACTCTTTTTGTAAAGAAAAAGTACATACTTTTGAGTGTGTAGTAGAAGAGTATGCAAGTTTTGGGACATACTACCTCGTCATAACTGCGTCTTTAACGGACGTTCTGTTGCTTAGTTACTCAACCTGTAACTGTTTAAACTACCGTGTCAATCATCATGTCACAGTTAAAATCCTCCACATTTAAATTAAATTTATTTTCCTACCGTTTCGGAGAGAAATGTAGTCGCACGTTGATCTGCCAGTCATGGGTCTTTCATGCAGAGAACTCTCCTCATCTTTGCATAATGATGCATTTAAAAGTTAATGACCAAACACATCGTTATAAAAGTTCACAATGCTGTTGCAGATGAAATATAATGTGGATAACATTTAATAAATATCTTTTTGTCAGGTTAGACACTGCTTATTAATCATTCAAGCCACTTTATCTTAACCGTCGTACCTCGCACGTCCGTCATGTTTGTAGTTTTTAAACACTTTTTATTCGTATTTGTAGTTCTAATCGAATCCTCGTCCAATGTGTTATGGGCAATATTAGCCGTTAGAAGTGTGCACGGATCTGCACTTCGAATTCTAACCGGAAAAAGTACACCATCCGGGTATCTTTGGAATACTCATTTCAACATACTACGATTTGGGACATACTAATTCTTTTTTCGAATACCATTTAGGATGCATAGTATGCAAATTGGGACGCAGCATATGTCTAGGTCTTGGTGCATTTATGCAGAATCCCTGCTGAAAAAGATTGTTTCAGTATTAGTTATCATCTGCTAAGTGATGCAAAGCCCAGATATCAAGATGTGTTATCACTGGCGACCGAGAACAGGATTCAATCAATTTATGGTCAATTATGGATGTAATGTAAGTTAAATTCAAGCGTGAATGTAACTAAATAAAACCGGACTATCCACATAAGCAGCCATTGATTAAAACTTTGCAAAAAGATGCAGTTAAAACCATGAACAACCATCTAAACAGCAAAACAACTTGATATTTACGCTCTTTTTTTTACATTCTTAACTCTCACATTTACATTTTTGTGCAAGTCGGACTACATGCCCAGTACAGTTTTTATACCGCATATATGCCTGGTACTGGCAGGCAGCAGGGCCCTAAAGTGACTGTTTTTTCAAGATTAATTTCCCTGTGGGATCCATGTGGAATGGGGATTTTAATCCCATGCTGTGCATTCCCACATGCAAGGTGACTTCTGATGAACCTATACATTCAACTGACTGAAAGGAAGAAAAAAATGGTGGTTGAAACTGAGAATATAAAAATCCATGTGGTTCCTAGTGTTTAACATGTTCCTATTTTACTTAATGACAGCAGAATAAACATGAGCTGACATGAACAAAACCGGATTATCATGTTCTCCAGCATAATTTGAGAAGGAAGTAAGAAAATGTCTGTGCAAGTGAAATGGCATTTTTGAAATGAACTTTAAGCTCTATCTGTCAGTGATATGTAATAGTAGCACTATATTTTATGATTAATATTTTTTATCATGATTTGTTGAATTGTTTGTCTTTAATTTTATTTTAAATTAAAAACTAAAAACTTTAATCTAAATGATTATGAGACTTGTCATACCTATATACAGTAGACAAGGAATAAATGATGTTAAGTCTTCATAAGTACCTAAAGGGCAGATATCAGAATTTGACATTATCACATGTCAGGGATGGACAGAAAAACTTACAAAAATAAAAAGTCAGAGAAGAAGTCTGAAAAAATGTCCATGTCCAGGCCTCACACTGTTTATAGGCATGTTAGAAATAATAAGCAAAAAAAAAAAAAAAAGAAAAAAAAAAAGAAAAGTTAATTAATCTGGTACTGCAGTTTCAGGTTGACCTGTTTCAGTTCACAATCACAATATATTATATATAAGACACCATAGTTTCCCTATAGCCATTAGGGATGCTCCAATCAGGATTTTTCCAGCCGATACTGAATACCGTTTACATTTTTTTTTTTTTTTTTTGTTCATCATGATTGGCCAATACCCATACCCTTTATAGAAGTAATAATTAAGCTCTCTGTTGAATGTCAGTTTTTTTTTTTTTTCAAATAAGTAATACCACAGAAGTTATTTACAGTAATGCAAAAGATTGTTGTTTCAATTGAGAAGTTTACATTTTAGTAGGCCTTTAAAAGCAGGGCTTATGCAAAATGGGATACTCTGGCTCAGGCACATGCACAGATAGACCTCAAGTGCTGCTCAAGCACCTGCCCTTTTGGCCTCTGACTAGATTCATGCCTTTTTGCAAGACATTTTTTTATTTTAAATTTTAGTTTTTGTTTATATTTGGCCCGTGGCATCAATTCTCAATCAAAGTGTGTGGCCAAAACATAATATAGTTAGGCAATATCACATAAGCAAGAGTGTTTTTTTTTTCCTATATCAGCACGATTGAAAAGTGTGATATTCATTTTATAAAACAATTCCATAAAAAATAAGTTGATTATATGAATTGACTATTTTTAGACACAACATTGTCAATTTTGACAATTATTTTTGCCAACGCAAATATTTATTTTGCTTTATTTTACCAAAATAGTTCCAAACAAAGCAGAGAAGTTAATGTTGATTCTATGATTCACTCATGATATGCCGCCACCTACTGGCGGTTTTAGTTTCATACATAATATTAATACATAATTCATAATATTAATTTCCTTTTTCCTAACATTTCATATTTCTATTTCAAAATGCCATATTAAGAACAATAATCTAATTAATTTAATTGATATAACAGCCCAATATATAGTGTTAAATAGTGTAATGAAAAGATGATTAACAATATTACAACTTTACTTTTTATAAATAATTTCACTTGAGCACCTGCCTCCCAAAATGTCTGTGCACAGCCCTGCTCTGGCTTATTAAAAAACCTGCAAACCTTAATGACAAACTGAACATAAGTACAACCCATACGGTGTAATTAAACATTGTCCAACATGTGATTGAGGACAAAAACAAATAGAAACACTGAAACTCCTAAATGAACAAAATGAATAATCTGATACAAAAATGATCAGGTATTATTCAGATAAAAAAATATACAAAAATCATCATGATATTATTCAGCCAGTGCTGAGTATTTGTGTCCTTCCTTCCTACATCCTACTTAAGTAGGTAAGGCAGGATTTTCTTTATGAATTCAAGCTTTTCTGCATTTTGGGGTCTATTCCTCTTTTCATCCAAAATATATGCGACTGTACTGAATAGTCGCTCACCATCAACACTCATTGTGCATCAACTTAACTTGAAGCACTAGAAACAGAAATACAACATAAATTGTATAAAGTAATCAAATGCACAAAAACAATGCATAATCTTCACAAAAGTGATTATTTGTTTATTATGATTGGTTAAGAGTAAAGAGAGAGAGCAAGAACAGCAGCAGCTTTATTAGCCTGCTTTCACTGTAACACTGAATGCACTGTCTATGTTCACTTAAGACATAATGAATGTTTTAGAATATACCCGCAAAAACTGGCATTTTGACACATAATGTGTGCTTGACTGTTCAAGCCCAGTAAGGTAAGTACTCACGCGCTGTATGAGCAGCAGCTTTCTGTGTGTCACTGCGCTCAGAACCGTCTCTCGGACAGTGCGCACACATATCGAACGAGCACTGATTCATGCTTACTGTGCGTGAGCGGTTTCAAATCACATGTTCTTAAATCGCAAGGCTTAAAAGCGCATTGTTTCTTGAGACCGCATAATAATTCCACACTGGTAATGACATGACTGCAGCACTAAATCTGACGTCATCAATTTGTGACCAGTTGGTGAGATCAGCCTATTTCAGTGACTCCCGATTGAGAATGTGATTATCGGCCAATACCAATCTGCGGCCGATCAGAGCATCTCTAATAGCCATACCTCGTTTTCACAGACACAGATCCCCATGAGAAAACCTGAAAAAGAGAATATGTAACAGTAAAAGCCTTGACTGATAGCATTTCTAAAATTCTTTGTAAAATCTTTGTAAAAGTCTGCAATGATATATGTGAACTGATATTTAGTCAGTGAGGTCATTTGAATACACAGCAAAAGATATTTTATCTGCTAACAAGGCTTCGGAGAATTAATCCACTGTCTTGTGCCTGTGCTTTCAGTCAGTTCAGTATGATGATATATTCTGACATTCAGCTAGGCCTAATAGTATAATGATGTGAGATATATATATAAAAAATCCTTTCTGCAAAACTGTACAATATGTAAAAAGTGTTTTAGTTTAGCAGAATTATGGCTGAAGCATTAAAGGGTAACTATTATGCCCCTTTTTACATGATGTAAAATAAGTCCCTGATGTGCTCTCACCTTCACTGCTGCTGTATCCAGTAAGCTGGATCACGAACAGTTGATCCATTTTTGAGTAACAACTTTTTAGCAAAACCTGTGTTTTGTAATGTCTCTTTACATTGACCCTAATTCACAAAGCAGTCTGGAGTGAAATGATTAATGCAGAGATAAACAAATTTAGGTATATTTTGGGGCACATTACCTTCAAAAATTAATAACCTGCGTCCTCAGAGGCTCAGATTTTGGGAGAACATGAAGACTCCTATGTTCAGTCTTATGTCCAACAACAGAAGGCCAGGATTGCTTACGGACATTGTTGACGGTACAGCTGCTCGAGCGCGGAGAAAATGGCGGACAACGTATCGCTGAGTGCGGAAACTCTGGTAATGCAGGACTGTCAGTCAGCGGCGGTGGGCGGGGCTTGAGCAGTGTGACGTCACGCCGCTCAGAGAATCATTATGTCCAAACACCATGTAAAAGTGGATTTTGCATAAAAGGTGCCCTTTAAAAGTCAGAATTCGGTCTCTCAGAAGCATTAAAAGAACAATGGTGAGGCAAAAACACACACTGGATACAATTTACTGTCAGATTTTAGATGTTAATCAAATCATTTAAAATGATTTTGAAATTAAAAGTTAAATTATACACCATAACAAACATGCAGTATTCAGTGCGTTGTCTATGATGAAGAGTTTGAGATTGAGCCCCTCCGTTTGTCTGGAGCCCCTAAAAAAACGACCCACTGTGTAGTATATTTACAACCCTGGTTATTTATTTGAATCAATTTTATTTTTATCAAACAAATCAGCTCCAACTTAACCACCCTTATATGCCCACTTGAATTTTACTAACAGCTCTGGAGTCTCCAGTGTGGTCCCTTGATTAATGCGTCTGCAGATAGGGCATGTAATGTCTCAAGCGCTTGAGGTGGGGGGAAGCATTGTCAGAATAAATAAAATGTTGAAAGCATTGACCTCTGTAATTACCAGAGACTTGGCATTAGGTGATGGCATTAAAATAACGTTCTCTTGCGTGTGTGTGTGATTTAATGACATACATATGACAACTGATTCAGCTGTAGATCTGAGAGCGGGTGGTGCCTCGCGGGCTGATAAGTGCTCACTATAAATCCTCAAAGGGGGAATTGAGCGCAACTAATACCAGCTGCTGCAGAAACCTGAGGATGCTTTTCTGTCGCGCTCCGCTCTTCTGGCACCCCGCAAATCTGAAACAAATGACAGACTGCTGCATCCATGTGGGAATAAAAGAGTAACGAGCAAAATGATACTTTTAACTGCAGTTGGATCACTCAGCACTTCTGGTCAATCCTGGATTTTAAACTGATCTTTTTCACGGAGACTATCTGGAATAACTGGGATGGCCAATGTGTCATTAATACATTTGGGAATTTTGCTTTTTATTGGACTAACAGTCGCAATGGCCAACGGTGGGTTTAGATAGCATTTACACGAAGAAAACTTATGTAGCCTACGGTTATTTGACTAAAATAACTCTGTGCATATTATTACAAAAATACATATATACTTTTAAGCACATAACAGTTTATATTTTAAAACTGTAATATGCCACTTTATATTGTATAGACGCATAATTGAGGTGTAAGATGATTAATATGAGTTGTTTTATATCGAGGTGACTTCAGTGGTGCGCATTCAGTTATGCCGACTATTTTAAAAGGAATGTTTTTTTTTTTTGTTTTTGTTTTTGTTTCTTTGTTTGTTTTGTTTTTTAAAGAAATAAACATATTCTAAATTATTCAAAGTAAATGTGAAGAAAAAGTCATTTTCGGACGCAAAGCAAATTGTAATTTGGCGTCAAAAACCTGATGCGTAATGACGGCAGTGATTGTTCGTATTGTTTACCTCCTCCTGAGGTGAAAATACGCGCTCTGACTAAATCTTTACCTTAAAGTTTGAAACCTTTTGTTTCGAATTTCTTCAGGGTTCAACCCTTCATTACTGGGTTGTGACCCTGTGCCTCACTGCATAGTTCGCACCCTGAATAAACCTGGCTTGACCCTTAAAATAAGCTACTTTCAAAGTCACCCATAATAAGGCGAAATTATAGGCCTATTTTTGACTTGAATACATTCTTACATTAAGCAAATTTTTAGGATAATTCATCTATCACAAGGTGAATGCTACATACTTTGAACGTTTAAAGTGACCATGTAAAATGATTTATAGAAAAAAGGGTCAGATAGAAAGGCGTTTATCGTCACATTTTAGTGCTGCTGCAACATGAGATCATTTGAATGTATAGAGTTGCCATTGTTCTAATTAAAGCATTTTCATATTCAGGCTTTTCCTCGTTTCGTGAAGATGCGCTCGTGAAAAACACCGCGAAGGATTTAATTAAAGTATCAAGTGCGACTCCAAAGCAGTTTGGTGATTCTGCTAATAAACCTGGAGCGTGTTATTTCTGCCAGCTCCTAAAACCACGGAGGAGAGCCAAGAGATGCACATGTTACACCTACAAAGACAAGGAGTGTGTTTACTACTGTCACCTGGACATCATCTGGATCAACACACCAGAGTAAGTTTCTGAGGCTGTTGAGTTGCACATCAAATAACGTCCAGATAAACAGGTGCTCGAACCCCACAACGGCTTTTCTTTGCCATGTTCTTGACACGAGGTAATATTTTTGGATGGATTTACTGATCCTCTTACTTTAAAGACAGAGTTGTATTAACAACGGCTATAACAATTTTTAATCGGCATTACATGATCAATGGCATAACATAAACAATACTGAATAAATGTGATAACATTTATGAATAGCCAGGCTACTTGAACACCATGTGAACATTAGAGCAACACTGTGTAGTTTTTCGACTTTAAAATAATGTCTCTAAAATTATTTCAGTGGTAGAACAACTCTTAACCGGACGAATTCTACTGCCGCCGCCTCCTAGCGGCCACACCCACACTCTGCGAGCTTCGTGTCCGGGGCTGCATTTAGTGCTTTTTTTATGGCCTTCCCTCGCTAACTTCCCTCAGTCTCATTGAGACGGATGTACGTCATTGCTTACGTTGCCCACTACTGGCGGAACCCTTGCAAAGGGCTGAATTTGAACATCTTAAAGGTGCCGTAGAACGTCTTTTCAAAAGATGTAATATAAGCCTAAGGTGTCCCCTGAATGTGTCTGTGAAGTTTCAGCTCAAAATACCCCATAGATTTTTTTTTAAATATATTTTTTTAACTGCCTATTTTGGGGCATCATTAACTATGCACCGATTCAGGCTGCGGCCCCTGTAAATCTCTCACTCCTTAATTCTAGGGCACTTTTAAGCCATTGATCACTTGGAATCAGCTATGGAGTTGATTTATTATTTACATTTTTTCCCTTACGAAACTGTTTAATGCAGCATTCTATATGTATATAGGTGTGTTTGGGATGTTTTGTTTTAGATATTTAAAAAAAAAATGAATATGTCACAGAGTTGTTTGTGGTGGGTTAAATTAAAAGTGATATGCAGTCACAGTCGTGTTGCATTGTGGTATAAGGAGCTGCCTGAAGTGTATATATGAAGTAGACTCGCTCCCTCGGTCAAAATCAAGGGAGTAGGGTCTGTCCATATAAACTTCCCTTGTCCACTTCATTAAAACACTTCAAAATGGCGGTAGGGATTCCCACGAGGGGAAGTGCTTAGGGAAGTTCGCGAGTGCATGTCTAAAAGTGGAGTGGGACGCAGTCCGGGTCGGTACACACAGCGCCTGCCAGCGGAAGAGTGCGACCTGCTTTACGGCACACGTTACACATTTTACTCATAGCCCGGGTGGAGTTAGCCAACAGCTCACTAAAAGACAAAACAATCTAATATGCAAGTCTCAAAACCATGCAGACAACATTTTATTCTATTATACAAATTACACCCTTTGCAAACAATGCTATATGAACTATGCGAGCAAAAAAACATACTAGAGTTATTTTTGTCAGCGTACTTTTCAATTCTGGGGTAACAATAAATAAAACTATGTAATGATATTTGTAGAACATAGTGTAACACGGGCTACTTTATCTGGTCGGTGGACATGGTTTCCAAAGAGGTTTCTGAATTCGCCAGTTCCGTCAGCTTAGTCAACAAATTCACGTATATTGCGCTGCCCACGGGAACGCTTATTACAGCGACAGTATTTACGACACTGGTAACAGACAATTGCGCTTATCAACCACATGGGGGAACCGTGAGCAAATGTTCCATGGTGTTGCTTTAAGAAACCAAAACATTTGTAATTAAGTAAAACTTAATGTGGCAAGAGTTTCTGATTCTTAATATCCATAAACCTTCTTGGGGAAATAAATGACAATCTACTGTACAGATGTGATGCACTTGTAAAATATATGAAACAATCAAACCACCAATTACTGTGACATTTAATTAGAAGAAAAATGGAAGAATAAAACAATTAAAATTTGGTTGCTGAAATGAAAACTAAGGAATGAAAAATGTTTTGCTGCATTATATTTTAACTGTAACTGTTTATGACTGCTTAGAAGGAAAAGTGAACTATTACATTTGGCAGTCTATAAAAACTCAACAGAGGCACGTGGACAAACGTTCTCCTTTCTGTCAAAACTAAATTATTTCTGGCCTGCCCCGTCCTTATCAGAGATAAGATTGCAAACGTCTTGTGTAGTTTAAACAATTCACATTCATGAATCTTATCCAAAATGTTCATAATGACAATTTATTGTGCATGATGATGATTAATTTGTCCTTAGAGTAACTTATCTTTATTAAGAGAGCCATAGTAGTTTCAGGAAATGTTTCAGCTTCTGCTATGAGCTCCGTCTTTGTAAATTAGCAAAACTTTATGTTTTAAGTAATGCCATTGTAATGTGTGTGTGTGTGTGTGTGTGTGTGTGTGTGTGTGTGTGTGTGTGTGTGTGTGTGTGTGTGTGTTTGGTGTGTGTGTGTGGGGGGGTATTCTCTCAACCACTTGTCTAGCATATAATGCTGGCTAAAGAGAAAAGACGGAGATCAAAGAGATGCTTTCATGACAGGATGTTTGCAGGAGTAACTCTTAGCAGATGAGGCCTTTAGCTCCCTGAGTACAGCTGTTCAGATTTACTGAGCCTCGGAATCTGCTTCATTCGACATAACAGTCATTTATTGAGGTGTTACCAAAAAAACCACAAAGTCTAATGAACTATAAGGTGGCCCACGATGAGCTGAACTGAGATATGTCATGTAATCCATGAGCTGTTACACTCCTCAAACTAAGCCTGCTGTGTATGATCAGTCTTAGGGTCTGCACTTTTGAGCTGAGGTGTATTTTTAATGAAACACATAGATTGTGTATTTTATAGCATCCGCTATTCTTACTGTTAAACATTACTACATTTACATGTTCATCTTCTAACTTTCTTGCTCATGAGCACACAGAATCTGCTCACGCTGAAAGCTCTAGATTTCTGCAGAATTGATACGCCTGCCATTCTCTAAAGTTCTATGCTTCCTTGTAACTCTTTGGGAAAAAGGTTCAGTGTGGTTCTATATAGAACCCCAGGGGTTTTTACTCAATCTTAAAGAACTCTTTAAGCCAAAAAAAAAAGTTCTATATAAGGAGAAACATCTTAAATGATTGCATAATGCTGTAATGTTTAACAGGTTATTTTTAGTTTTTTTTTTTTTTTTTTCATATGATAAAGTATGTTTACAAGCTGTTAAATAAATAAAATGTAATCAAAATAAAACAAATGAATTAAAACTATATGCATAAAATGATCCCATGATGGTTACCCCTAAAAATTTCTACATGTGAAGCGCCTGACAGAAGCCTTTAAGGTTCTGTACTCATAGAACTAACAAAGGTTCTACAGTATATAGAAAACTAGTTTTTGACTCAGTTTTAAAGAACGCATTATGCCAAAAAGGAGAAATGTCTTAAATAATTGCATAATACTTTCATGGGTTATTTCTCTTTTACATTTATAAGCGGTTTAATACATAAAATTTGAAATTAAAAATGAATTACAACAAAATTAATGAATTCATGAAAACTAAATCCATTAAATGAACCCATGATGGGAATCCTTAAAAGGTTCCATATACAATGCACTCGAAAGAACCTCTTAAATGTTCCTGAACCTTTTCTTCTAAGAGTGTGCATGTTTATTAAACATTAAGGCTCATTTAATAATGCTGACAACTATCAATAAGAGTGCAGTTATCTCAGTTTTATGTGTTTTACCATATTCCAATCCATGCTCATAGGTGTTTGTACAGTGAGGTTGGGATGCCGATCACATTCATAATCTGGGATGGTCCTGACAGTTTTCTGACCTCCACATTATGCATGGTTCAGTGTCACATTTCAGTCCTCTTGAACGATTGTGTATGTAACCTGCTCCATGAGTGCAAATGAGTGCAAATAAACACTACATAAAGACTCACATTAAATCCTTCAGGTTTAAAGAGATGGAGACATGATTTATAGTATAATTTCGAGGGAGAATTTGAACTTAAAAAAAAGAAAGAAGCTGGGTCAAATCCTAAGTAAATCAAAGCATTGAAAGCATTTCTCACTTTCGCTGTTTGCCTTTAAGCAGTGCTGTGGTAGTGTTTTCTGTAACTCCAAGGTCATAACCCTTTCCCCTTTGTGTGTTGGCAGGCGCACTGTCCCATATGGCATGTCAAGTTATAGAGGCTCCCAGCGGGTACGGCGTTCAGCTGAAGGCAGCCCAGGAGGTCAGCGCTGCGCGTGTGCTTTACACAGCGACCAAGAGTGCACCGCTTTCTGCAGTCAGAGGTAATAATAAACCCTCAAACCACTAAAATGTGCCTCTACCTACATTTTTTTGCAAAACTCAAAAAAACAAAACAAAGCTTTACATACAATTCACTACAGTTTTCAGCTGAAATGAAGAGTAGAGGCAACAAAATACAGAAAACTTACAATTCCATTTTGTATTTTTACATGAACTATGTAATTAAAATTCTATTTTATAAAACCAAGTATAAATCTCATTAATTTAGTGTTTTGTATGTATTTTTACTCCATTATAACTAAAGGCAGTAACCATTTAAACAACATTTTTTTTTTTTTTGTAAACTAATGTTCAGCTGTTAATATCTTTGGATATTTTACTTAATTTTAATTAATAATTCTATTAAGACCATTATTTTCTTCATTCAGGCTGAGGCCTGAATAAATCTATTGCACAAGCCAATCATATCCAATCTTAACCGATCATATCCAATCACGATGGAGGCATTGCCTCTTCTCACCTCTTTCCCCCATTCATTCTCAATTACCCCCCACTAAACCCAGCGCAGGCTTTAGGGCAGGGCGGGGTCTCAAACTCAAACTGGCTGGGGGCCGTTGCTGCGATTGCCACCTCATAGGAGGGCCATTTTAACATTCAAGCACAAGAAAGTGTTCATTTCTAAAATATTTTTGCCATACTTAACAAAAAATGTAAACAGCAGTGTCTGTATCATTGTTACATATAGTATTAGTTTTTAACACTTTATTTTAGCTTAAATGACATCAAAATCTTGCACTGAACAACACTGTACTGAACAAATGCAATCCCTGAAAACATTTGTTCTCTATTCTATTTCTTGCCAGACACCTGGCAGCGCTTCTGCTCACACAGCTGATCACATTTGCCCAAGATGCTGTTTGAGCATCGGTAACGTTTATTGGTAGCATCGGACGCGTTTCGGTGGTTTATATCGACGCTCATGACTTGCACGAGTGATTTTACTGTAATTTAGGCAAGTGCGCTCTTAACAGAAGCGATGCGGTTTTTCCAGGCAAGGCGAGATGAAAACATCTCAACTTTTCATGTGACAAGGACCAACCGATGAGCTTCGGCCTTTCCTTAACAACATCGAAAGCTCAGCCAAACAGCTGATCATAGCTGTACAGGGCCGGTTTTTATTTCTCATCTCCATAAATATATCCAGTAGTAGAGCTAATGCAAGGGTAACACTTTAGAATAATGGGCCGCCATTAATAAGTAACTATGCAGGAAGTAATGCAGTACTACATTAACACTTCAGCTACTACTATTAACTAATATAGAAACAAGCTTAACTAATCAGTAAGTAATATCAAATTTGGGACTATGATAGTTCCTTATTAGCTAATCAATAATTAGAGAATGAGATTGGCATCATTAAGAACTAATAGGTAACTATGACAAATTATCAATAATTACTAATTATTATTAAAGAATTACTAATTAATTACTAATCACAACATTAAAGTGTCTGAGATGTAAGCAATTGTCTTTTTTTACTCTCATCATGGTCATAAAATCCATCACTAATTACTCAAGTGTTACCTAGTCACTATGCAGGAACTACTAGTGATCAGGACCATTATTTTAAAGTGAAAAACATCTTTTTCACTTTAAAATAATGGTCAAGATCACTAGTAGTTCTTGAAGATTGTCCTTTTTTTTTACTCTCAACGTGGTCATAAAAGGCATCACTAATTACTCAAGTACCTAGTCATTCTTCAAGAACTACTAGTTATCTGGACCATTTTAAAGTGAAAAAGATGTTTTTCACTTTAAAATAATGGTCCTGATCACTAGTAGTTGCTGCATAGTGATTATGTAACACTTGAGTAATTAATGAAGCATTTTATGACTACAGTATATTTAAAGTAAAAATGATGACTGAGAAATGAGAAATGTATGTGAATATGTGAATGGCCCCTTAGAACCGCAACTTTTTTTGCATGTGGAATATGGTATGAGACAACTAGAGAATAATAGCTAATAATAATAATAATAATATTTTAGTGGTTTTATTTTTGAGATCAGTTGCGGGCCGTGTGGAGGGGGAGGATGGGTTGTAAATGACCCACAGGCCGGCAGTTTTAGGGTGTCTGTTAAAACTCAATGTTTCAGTTTTCAGCTGAAATGAAGAGTAGAGGCAGTAAAACACCGAAAACTTTTATTCCTTTTCACACAAATTATGATTACAGAGGTAGATAATCGATTAAAAAAGGATGAATTAGGTTAAAACTGTAACCCTCATTCCCTGAAAAAGGGAACGGGACACTGCGTCACATGTGAAAACACTTAAATCTGATTGGTTGCGACAGTCTGTGACGTCATTAGCGGAATGCCCAGAAGTATAAGAGGGTGCCCATAGTACACATCATCAACTCCTCTGTCTGAAGGAGAAGAAAAGAGAGAAGATGAACAATGTTATTTTTCATCAGCATTCGGACTGAGGCAGGCCAGAACCACCAGAGGCTTTAGTCAGGATCTGGATCGGCGCAGGATGTAATTCCTGAACACTGCTGACTGCATCTTCGCCTCTCTAAACTTTCCGACCACTGTCTCAACAGATGTGCCAAAAAGTTCAGAGGGTGAAACTGGGGCATCAAGGAGAAAATTATTTTCCTTCTCCCTGATGTCTGCCAAGATCATCCGCAGATGCTTCTCCGTGACCACCATCGCTGCCATCGTGCGACTGATAGCATCAGTTGTTTGTTTAGTGGCCTGGAGAGCTAGATGGTGGGGCGCAGTTCAGCAACCGCTTCAGGGAACAGTCCCTGGCCCTGATCCAGATCTTTTAGCAGATCTGCCTGGCTGGCCTGCAGCACAGTACACTTCCTAAAATACTTGCTAGAATTTTCCATGATCCTGTCTTCACCGTTTGTATTGTCCTTGACAATACAAACGGCTCCTGAAGACAAAAAAGTTGATGACGTGTACTACGGGCACCCTCTTATACATCCAGGTGCTCTGCTAATGACAACGCAGACTGTCACCAACCATCAGATTGGAGTGTTTTCACACGTGGATACGCTGATGGCGTCCCCATAGCATCCATCCAAGACGAAGTGTAGAGTTCCCATTTGAAAGGGAACTTTTTTTTTCTTTTTTTTTTGCAGTTCCTTACAAAACACTCTTAGAAGAAAAGGTTCTATATAGAACCCTTTGAATTTTCTTCCTAAGAATGTATGGCATGATCTCAAAACACTCTTACCGTAATGCATGGTATGTAAACTAATACATTTTTGACATTGGCATCACATGACCAGCTGTGTGCCGTGTCTTATATAGTAAACTTGCTCAGTAGCTCACCTGGTACAGCATTGCACTTTTTTTTCACAAGCGCTTTTTTATTATTATTTATAAATCAAATGTAAATTCATGTCACAGTTACACTTAATATAGTCACATTTTCCTGGTTAAATAAACATTACATCAAAAAAGAGAAACCAAATACAGTTCCATTTTGTATTTTTACATTAACTATGTAAGTAATGTTCTATTTTTTAAAACCAAGTATAAATCTCATTAATTTAGTGTTTCGTATGTATTTTTACCCCATTATAACTAAAGGCAGTAACCATTTAAACAATATAGTTTATTTGTAAACTAATGTTCAGCTGTTTAATATTTTCAGATCATCAGTCATCAAGCTCAACAAACACTGATCACAGATGAAAATAAGAGGCTGGATTTATCGCACAAATCAATCATATCCAATCTTAACTGATCATGTCCAATCATAGCACGATGGAGGCATTGCCTCTTCTCATGTAAATTTCCCCCATTCATTCTCAATTACCCCCCACTAACTAAACCCAGCGCAGGGGTCTGTTAAAACTCAATGGGCTCAGAGGAGGCACTCCCGCTACACCTTTACCTGTGACTTTTTGTAATATTTGCATTAATTTATGTTTGTAATAAGGATTATTTTCTGCCTCCCTTGCCTCCTCGGAGGGAACGCCCCTGGTTGTACGTTATTTTCAAAAAAAATGTAATAAAGCATTAACCTTTTAGTGCCATTCATTTCCAAACTGCCACAATATAACTACCAACATAATAACATTGCAAGATTCACATTCGTCTGTTTCAGATAAAACTAAACGTGCTTTTAGTGCCACTCATTGGACATGTCACTTTGAAAGTGTTACGAAATGTGCAGGAAGTAACATAATATCATTTAGCAGAAATGTCACCACAGGCACATTTTTCCTTTAAGCCAGGGTTGTGTGTCTAATATGTATCTGAATGGGATGTGTGGATTCGTATAGATTATGTAGTAATACAATTATTTGTTTTTTTTAGATGAAGTTATCTTTATCTAAATAACTTCAAACTTTTCAAAGGCGCATACAATGTAACTCTTTTCATTAATAGAATTTAAAATAACTTACACTAGCTTTCGCTATCCCATCAATACTTTGTTTTCTTTTCCGTTGTTTTCCTTCAGTAGGGGCAGGTCAACATGATCATCGATTGGAGTACAGCTAAACTGATATTCACACATCTGTTGGACTGCCTCTTCATTCTTCTGTCCCAACACCTGGAGAATCACCTCAGAGAAAAGGTTCATATCTGTCCAAAAGGAAGGCCATCAGAATTCCATTATGGAGAGGGAGAATTAAAGAGCTGAACGAAGGAACAGAATGTTTTAGGGAGTACTTATGCTGTGATTGTGGAAGAATTACATAACAGCAGCTAAGCTAAAGAAGAAGCAATGCATGGACCGCCACTCTCAGTGTGGCCATGTGTGTCTTATGCATTTAAGTGAAATGTCTGTGATGGTCTGAATTTGACTTGCCACTATGATCTGAATTCCAAATCAGACATGCATGGTGGGGTTGGATAAGCATTTTAATGCAGGATAAAGAAACTTTTTAGACCAATCGCCATCATGTAATGTGTAAATGACTTTCTTAAAATATGTCTTGAACAATATATTTAAAATAAAATGTACTGTACAGGAAACTCTTCATTGCAACATTGGCTTATTCTAAAAAATATTTTGTATTTAATATGGTCTTTCATAATTTGATACATGTATTAAGTGTCATTGTGATATAAATAATTAACAAACAGACAAAAGGAAAATTCCTGGCTCTCTCGGAGCATAAAGGAAACCATGTATTTCATGACTAACCACAAGATGTCCATTTTAAATGCCACAATAATACACAACATATGAATAACTGTCTGTGATACAGAGTATATTCAATAATTATATATTTATTACACTAACAAAACATTTTAAAATACATTCTCCAAATTTAAATAAAATTACAATATTATATTATATTTCAAACCATTTAAGATGAACCATCCTTTATTTATTCAAAGCTTTTAGTCTTTTTTTTTTTTTTTTTGAGTCAAAAAACTCAAATAACAAAAAGATGAAACTGATAAAATGCATTAAATGAAATGGATTGTGCCTGTTCTCACTTTTCATGGCCGACATATAGGTCATTTGTGCAAAAAGTCCTGTAGAGATTCTCTGTTTATTATTAAATTAAAACCTTTTCTGTTTTTATATCCATGAGTTGTATTATTGTTTGTCCCTATGGAGCTCAACTGTGAGAAACAAACATTAAACTAGAGAATGTTGAGATTATTCTGCTGAGCTAATTTGAAACTTGCGGCTCAATTGTAAAATGAATGCCTTCTGGCCTCAGGCTAGAATACGTTCTCTCATTACTTCACAAAGGTACGTCTTATCCTTTCACACGGGGGGCCAGGCAAGAATTGTTTGCAGTCTCGGAATGTGCCCTCAATACACCCTCCTAACCGAGAAATAAGAGGTCAGACTCATTTCCCAGGGTGCATCATGGGAGAAACACAGAGAAGTGTACATCAAAAACAGGTGTATCACAGTTCTCATCTAGAAATATTGTGTTCAAAGATAATAGGCTTTGTGATTTTACATTACTTCAACTCTTTAATATTGTGAAGATCAAGCCAAACGAGAATGACATGTGTTTCGTTCATTTCAACATTTCACAGCTTATCTGTGCAAAAGCACTTTTTCACAGACATCTATCTACAGCAATGGCAGTAAAACCTAATTTTTACCTGAAATATGGTAGTTTACTGAATGAGAAGGCTGGCCAGGCTTAAATGATCTAAAAACATACCAGTTTTTTTTAACTGTAAAATAAAATGAATGGGCATTTGGATCCTAAAGAGAAATATCTCATTGTTCTACACACAACCTTAAAAAAAATCGCATTCATAATACTACGTAATTGATGCAATAATGATGCGTTAATGAAAATGTCTTTTTGTTGGCTGCATGCTGATTTCAGGCCAGTACTCAAACATTTATTATACTCAGACGACAGAGAATGAACAATTTCTCAGATTTTTACAAGACCAGCAAGAGACGACCATGAGTGAGGTTAATCCACATGAATCTATCACCAAAAACAAAACTCGTTTAACATGTGTTGAGTGAGAAATTTAGCATTTCTGTTCATATGACCATAGCGAAGATGACTGCATAAAATCTCCCCGGGACAGTCCATATTTTTCCTGGAGCATTCAGTTACTTTTTTGCTTGATGTGTCCCCTTCAGGATGACTTACTGCACTTTAAGGCTGATTTTGGCTCATTGGCACATTTTATCTCCAGAGCATGACAAAGCTACTATAGATGATAGCTATAATAGTTTAAACAGAGACTTTCTCATCCGAGAGAACAAGCAATGCATTTGTTACCAAAAGCTACATACTTACAGAACATGTCAATCTCACTTTACTTCTCAGTAACAGATAAAAGGCACAATTTTGTAATTAAAAGGTAACATTTTGGCACTCCTGTCACAAATTGATGTTTTATGGAGTCCTATTATATTGTTCTGTAGTGATTTTGCACTAGTCTCACACGTGGGCACCACAAATGTAGTTATTTATGGTCATAAATATTAATATGAATATTTTGTATTAATATTAATATTGAGTCAGATGATTCCTTCCAATATTTCGGGGCACCAGCCAAGGAGTCTACACTTCTATTCCACCTAAATCTTTCTGATTTATCAGAGGTTTAAAAAAAAAAAAAAATCACAAAATGTTGTGTCCAAAACACATTCCACCTGTGTCACATTCTTGATTTCATGCTAAAAGATTCATATCAGGTGCTGCTGGTGTGAATCACATATGATCCATACACAAGAATCTTCAACCACATTGAAAAAAATAATTTTCTTCCTCAGTATTTTTGTCTTGTTTTCAATTACAAATATCTACAAATTCTTATATCAAGATACATTTACTTGAGAAGCAAAATGACTTAAAAAATTAAAAATCTAAATTAAGTTAAACAAGAACAAATATCTGGCAGTGGAGTCAGAAAAATAAAGGGAAAACAAGATTATTTTCCTGACTCCATTGGCAGATATTTATTCTTGTTTTAACCACAAACTCGCTTCATTTTGATACCTTTTTTCTTCAGTTAATAAGACCTAATATATTTAGACAATGTGCTTCTCAAGTAAATGTATCTTGATTTAAGAATATTTAGATATTTGGGTTACACTTCATTTTAATGTGTCCTTGTTAAGGCCAGGAAACACCAACCCGACATCAAAGAACTAGCAACAACGAAAGCCAACGGTGTTGTTGCCTCACGTTGGCCAAAACTTACTCGGCCGAGGCAAAAACTGCGCATCGGTTGACCGTTGGCTTGGTGTGGCTCAGACCTCATTTACCAGAGAAAAAAGCACGCCACCATCTTTAGAATAATTGTCTTTGAACTTCCGTTTTTTCGGTAGCCCTGTATTTCTATGGCATCGCTGTTGAAGAATAAGAATTGCTCATTTTAAAGTCTTCCCGGTCTACTGACATTTGTTAAGACATCTGCTTTAAACATTACAATGCTCATGATAACTTTCATTAACTCTACAACAAGTAAATCCACTTAATTAGCTAATTATTCTTTGACAGCATCCCATAGAAATGTACAGAGCTACTGCAAAACGGAAGTTCAAAGACAATTTTATAAAGATGGCGGTGCACTTGTTTTCTCTGGCGCATAAGATCTATAGGGTTAGGAGTAGCGTTTGGTTTAAGGTTAGATGCATGTAATTATGCATACTTTACATATACAATAGCACGTATATGTAACACGTAACAAGGACACTGAAATACAGTGTTACTGATATTTGTACTGGAAAACAAGACAAAAATAATTAGCAAGGAAATCATTTTGGTCACAATTTATTTCGATAGTCCACTTTAGACATTCTATATAACTATAAGTAATTTTGCAACTACATGCCAACTTACAGTCATTAGAGTATTACTAGAGGTTAGGGTTCGGGTTAGTAGAATAAGTTGACATGTTGTTGCACAGTTACTTATAGTCAGTACAATGTCTGTTGAAGAGCATCAAAATAAAGTGTTAGCAGATATTAAGCAGACAGTCTACTAATACTCTAAAGACTGCTAGTTGATATGTAGCTGAAAAGTTACTTATAGTTAGTAAAATGTCTAAAGTAGTCTATCGAAATAAAGTGTTACCATATTTTTTTTTTTTTTTTTTTTGCAGTGAACATTAAAGATGAATCACATTATTGCCTGTTTGATGGATCTGCTCATACACCATTCATCAGTTACAGTGGAGAACATCGGCCAAATTCACAGTCCACATCAGTCACAGAGGGGAGAATCTCACATAATATAAAGTTAATGCGAATATGGATTCATTTGTACTCAGTGGGACCTAGATCATGAGAACACGAGAAAAACAACTCATCTTGAGCTCCACCTGTTCTTTCAACCATATTTTTAACTAATAAGATCTCCCGTCCCCTCATCTGCCTACAATAGGTCAAATAAGGTTCAACTCAAGATGACATTCATTCACCAAACAATAAGAGATGCTTCTGCAAAGATTTGCTGCAGTTATGTGCGGTTCATTCACAGTCCAGAAAACGTTGTCATGCATTCACTACAAATAATCAAACCTGCAGAGGAATTCAAGAAAACTTGACTATTTGGTAATATTGCAGTTGTTCACATTCACAGTCTTTTTCAACATGGTGCAGTTGTTCAAACAGCAGATATAGCCATTCAGCTCAGTTTGTTTGATCATTAAGTGTTATACACCCACAAGTGAAAGCCAAAATAATAGCAATAGCTTGCCTAATGGATTGTAAGTCCATTCCAGCAGCCAAACTGTAGTCACGATATAACAGACAGCTTCATGTTGGTGTAGTGGTTCATGTAATAATGAATAGTCGTGAACTTAAAAATGTATGTACTTGAGTGGTAATACTGTATGAACTGATTAGACTTGTTTTCAGAGAATATATCTTGAATTAAGTTTGTTCCTTTCAGTCGGTCACGTTCGACGTACATCAGTAGTGACCGACGAATTGGGATATCACCAGAGATCCCTATCAACTTTGAGTGAAATAAATATGAATAGTTCCTATTAGTAGTAATTCCTATTAATAGTTCCTATAAATAGGAAGCAGATGCAATTGCACTCTGTCTTTCGCTTCGGAGCCAACCTGTGTGTTCCTGCTATTAGACTAAGAGTGACTTCTCAAGCCTTTGAAGAGCTTTCGTTCTACAGTGCTGGCATTATGGCACCGTACAGTGAGGACTTTCCCAGAGTGAGCTTTCCAAGCTGTTGCACAGCTCTCAACTGCTGTTTTCACTGCATTATTTGCCCCGTTTGGTTTGCGATTTGGGCCGGTTCCTCTGTTTATGTGACTCAGAGAGTGAAAAGTGTACCTGCAGTCACATCGCGGCTGTTCCCTGTGTGCTTCGGCACAAAGAACAAGAGCTTCTAAAAGAGCTTCACAGACAGACACTGCGTCTTTTTCAAGACGTCATTCTGTCTGCGTTTCTGGAGGTGGTCGTTTCCTATCCTCACTGACGGCCACAATCACTTTCTCTCATGTCTGCGTAGCGTGCTGAGACTGTGTTTGTGGGTGGTTCATATTCTCTGTGAGAGCATGCCCACGTCGGCACGTTGTTCGTCTCGCCTTTCTCGTAAGGGCTTGAGTGCACAGCGCGCGTTGCCATGGCAACCCAGCACGTTGTTCGGCGCTCTAGATGCGTGGCCAAGACTCGAGTGCCTCAATGAGGTGGAGTCCCCTCACCTATTCCACGATCTAGTTTCTTTTTCTGAATCAGAAAAGTAATACTTTTGGTGAATAAGCCTGGGTGACCAGAGGATCACAGTGGGACAATACCCGCCGAGCCATTCTCCGTGGGCCCCCCCCCTCCTCTTGTGTATCGCAAACATGTTGTGACTGTGTTCGTGGGTGGTTCATGTTTAGTAACAACACGGCCACGTCGACGCTCAGTGTGCCGTGTGTCGTCCACTTAGACGGCCACGTTCACTGTCCCACATGGCTGGTAGCTTCTTGGTGGATTGCTGGTCCTTCTCATGGGGGACCTAGCGTCTTAGTCAGTGCTCCAGTGGAGGATCAGATGTCGACTGCTACATTGGAGAGAGGATTGTTGGGCTCTGGACATGAAGATGAGGCTGAGTGTCCCACAGTTGTGATGTGCTCATGCTGAATCAGATTCAGACTTAACAACCATGCTTTCCTGGGCCCCTGGGGGCGTCGTGCGACGCATACTCACCTTGCCCCGCCCCCTGTCCTTAGCCCGGATGTGCATGAAAAACTTGGCAGTTTGGAAGCCTTTTTTGGTGTCAAATATGGAACACCAAAAGGGCCATAATCTGCATTAAAAGTTTTTTCCCTCTCACTACCCTCTGTGGTGGGGTGGCAGTGCTACGGGCACACCACCTCTGCCCTGCATGGGTCTTGGCCCCCGGCAAGTCTGTGGAAGGCCAAAGCACTCATTGCATATGGGTAGTTCTGAGTCAGGGTTGAGCTACGCGTGATGCAAGTCATAGCGCAGGCCCCTGGCCAGACAATGTCCACCATGGTGGTCCGGAAACACCCCTGGCTAGCCTTGCAGAGGTGTGTCATCGTCAAAGTACGCTTTCTCGATGCTCTCACCTCACAAGCTGGCCTAAAACCCAGCCCGCTCAGCCCACTCAGCCCGCAGCCAAGCATACTGGCTAGCGAGAAGCGGTCCTGAAGAAACGGGTGACCTGGAGCTGAGGTAAACAGTTCTTTCGGGAGACGATGCTCGCATCTCTCCCTCGTTGGAGGGTGGAGAATTTTGGCCTGTTCTGCCGCTGGCTCTCTGGAGTCCAGCGGTTCCCATGAAGTAGAACTGTTTTCTAATCCTCCAGGTCCCAAGAGGGTGTGGCTGGCAGTGCGCGAGGCCCCGCCTCACCACTCTCAGCCCCCTCTCACGTCGCAAGCAGGTACCAGTGTGTTGGTCAAAGCCGCCTCTCATGTGCCAACTCCCATACACACTGCCACCTTGCAGAGTCTGACCCCACTTCGGGCTGCTATTCCGTCCAAGTCGGGTCCCAGCACTCTACCTTGCAACCCCATGCCCGGTATGTCTGTGGTGCATTTGGGTCTGCTGGCTCGGTGTCTGGAAGCCTGGCTAGCACTTCCCAGCCCGTCCCGCTGGCTCATTCGTACCATCAGACTCGGCTATGCGATTCAGTTCGCCTGGCGTCCCCCGGTGTTCAGAGGTGTCCATTACACTCGTACGTCCCTGGACAATGCACCTGTTCTCGGGGCGGGGATTGCTGTCTTCCTGGCAAAGGATGCAATCGAGCCGGTCCCTCCAGCCAATATGGAGTCAGGGTTCTCCAGCTCTTACTTCATTGTACCCAAGAAGGGCAGTGGGCTACGGCCAATCCTGCATCTGCGTGTCCTGAATCGGTCCCCTTCAGGCTGCCGTTCAAGATATTACGCAGAAGCGCATTTTTGAATTCATCCATCCCCAGGATTGGTTTGCAGTGATCGACCTGAATGACACATACTTTCATGTCTAGATTCTGCCTTGCCACAGACCCCTTCTACGGTTTGCGTTCGAGGGTTAGGCATATCAGTACAAAGTCCTACCCTTCGGGCTGGCCCTGTCTCCCCTCATCTTTACGAAGGTTGCGGAGGCGGCCATTGTTCCGTTCAAGGAACAGGGTGTTCACATTCTCAACTACCTCGATGACTGGCTCGTCCTGGCCAGTTCTTGAGAGCAGTTGTGCGAACACAGGGACATGGTGTTACCTCCACCTTAACCCGTTGGGTCTTTGGGTAAACTGGGACAAGAGCAAACTCGCCCCCGGGCAGAGGATCGCTTATCTCGGTATGGAACTGGATTCGGTCGCCTGGACAGTGTGCCTCACTGAGGACCACATCCAGTCAGTGTTGAACTGCCTGAGTACACTCAAGTGCAGGACAGCGGGCACACTGAAACTCTTTCAGAGGCTCCTGGGGCAAATGGCATCCACAGCTGCGGCCACGCTGCTCAGATTGCTTCATATGAAGCCGCTTCAACACTGGCTCTACTGCTGGGTCCCGAGATGGGTGTGGCAGCGCGGTACATTCCCTGTCCCCGTGACACTGAACTGCCGTCACACTCTCACCCAGTGGTCAGACCCTTCATTCCTGCGGGCTGGAGTTCCCCTCGAACAAGTGTCCAGGCGTGCTGTGGTCCACACAGATGTCTCTGCCACCGGGTGGGGGGCCACGTACAACGGGCATGCAGTGTCAGGTCTGTAGACAGGGCCTCATCTGCATTGGCATATCAATTGCCTCGAGTTGCTAGCAGTTCATCTTGCACTGGGCCGCTTCAAGGAGCTGTTGTCAGACAAGCACGTACTGGTCCACTCAGACAGCACTGCAGCCGTTGCGTACATCAACCATCAGGGTGGTCTACGCTCCCGCTGCATGTCGCAACTCACCTGCCATCTCTTAGTATGGAGTCAGAAGTATCTAAGGTCGCTTTGTGCCATTCATGTCCCAGGCGTGCCCAACCGTGCAGCCGACAAGCTCTCACGGCAGCCTCCGCTTGCGGGTGAATGGAGACTCCATCCCCAGGCGGTCCAGCTGATCTGGCAGTACTTCGGCGAGGCTCAGATAGATCTGTTCGCCTCCCCGGAGACTGCCCACTGCCAGTGGTTCTATTCCCTGACCAGCGGCACGCTCGGCACGCTCGGCACGGAGGTTCTGAGTGATCTCCCGCAAGCGCTCGTAGACACCATCACTTCCGCTAGGGCTCCTTCTACGAGGAACCTCTATGCGTTGAAGTGGAACCTGTGGAACCCCTGATCATGCTCGGTCAGATCTGTGCTCTCCTTCCTGCAAGAGGGCTTGGAGCGAAGGCTGTCTCCCTCCACCCTCAAAGTGTATATTGCCGCTATCGCCGCACATCACTGCAGCTGATGGCAAGTCCTTGGGGAAGCACGATCTGATCGTCAGGTTCCTGAGCGGGGCGAGGATACTAATCCACCTCGCCTTCCCTCTATACCCTCTTGGGATCTCACCCTGATAATTACATCTCTCCGGGGTTATCCCTTCGAGCCTTTGCAATCAGCTGAGTTAAAAGTACTGTCCCTTAAGACTGTCCTCCTGGTTCCATTGGCCTCGGTGAAGAGGGTAGGGGACCTGCACACATTTTCAGTCGACAAATCATGCCTGGAATTCGGGCCTGGTGACCTCTTGCCATCCAAAGACCCCGGCCTGGATATGTGCCCAAGGTTCCTACCACTCCCTTCAGAGATCAGGTAGTGAACCTGCAATCGCTGCCTTCGGAGGAGGCAGACCCAGCCCTAGCTTTGCTCTGTCCCACGTTCTGCGCCTGTACATGGACTGAACGCAAAGCTTCAGGACCTCAGATCAGCTCTTTGTCTGTTACGGAGGTCAGCAGAAGGGAAAGCAGAGGATGGCCCACTGGATAGCGGGCAAGGCACGCCCTGGGATTCGTACGCCAGGGCGTGCCTTGCCCGCTCGGGTTGAGAGCCCACTCCACCAAGGAATGGCCTCTTCCTGGGCACTGCTGCATGGCGCCTCGCTGAAAGATATCTGTAGAGCTTCCACCAGCCGGTAGACGCGAAGTGCCTGTTCTAAGTGTCGAGTTGCAATGCCACTCCGCTCCCTGGGCCGGATATGTGCATCCAGTGGTGTAGTCTAGTTTTTTGTAGTGAGTATACTGTGAGTATACACCCCCCCCCCAACCCCCGACCCCCAACATATTATATTGTAATAATTAAGTTATAATATTAATTTTTTTTTTTTTTAAATGTATTTTTTGAAATATAAACATTTAAATGGTGGCTGCCAACTTGATGGATTTATTCAAACAGTCATTATATAGGCTATTGAAGAACATTAAAAATTATAATTAATATGTAATATGGTGCATACATTTAGCTAAATGCTCCTCTTGAGTTCATTTTTGGTCACGAGTTTATGGTCACTGAATATTGAAATTTGTTCTGAGGTAACATTACAGGCATGAAAACGGGTCAGGGGTGAAAAACGTGAGAAGGATATTACCCCTCTAGGGGGGTCCGGGCGCATGCTCCCCCGGAAGAAAAATTTAAATATTCCACATTTTAAAGCATCAATCTGATGCATTTTGAGATGCTTTTTTTGCCAACCTGGGGAGACCTGGAGAAACTTAACTTCAGCCATGAGTCAAAAATGATTATGGCCTCCTTACTAAGTATCTTACTAAGAACGGACTTGCGTTCTCGTGGAGTCCGGTCTTGCCAGGCGACCTTGAAAGAACGATCTCGGAAGGACGCGAGGACAGAGAACGCATCATTTGAGAATTGAGATGTGCTGCGGTCTTGCTCAACTGACCAACTGACCGTCCCAGCATATTATAAGTGGCTAATGCACAGTAAATACAACATAACATCACAAACAAATGTCATAAACTGTTCAAAAAAAATTTCATATAATTATAGACATTGTTTTCATATAATTATCTTTTTATTTCACCGCGTGTAGCCTATTTATGAAAATGAGTAGCCTTTGGCTGTTATGCTTTGTCAATGTTAAGATTATTTTTTATATGTCAATAAAAATACTGCAGGCTTTCTTCAGGTTATCACTTTATTAAAATTAAGCAAAACAAATGGTTTACTTTCACGAGCCGTCACGTATTTGCGAGCTTGTAGCTGGAATCTCAGGAGAACTTCAAAGCTTACAGGCTTCCGTACGTCGACCGCCGCAGCGTCTTCTGGGATTTTTAACAGTTCGATTCCCTCAAGTTTGCATTCGATGCATCCTCGATATCAAGAACACATCCGGGTACTTTCATGCGTCCTCCGTTCTTGCGTTCTTGAGTATTGGAATGAACTTCGATGGTTGATGATGACGTAAAGCAAGAACACAAGGACGCAAGATCGCTGAAGAACGCATATTGAGAAACAGCCAATGACTCAATTCATCAAGCTGTAGCTAACGTTAGCTAAGTCTATGTCAACAGAGCTCCTGGGTAACTTATATATCAGAAAATATTAAAATTATTGAAACCATTCAGGGCTCAACGCTCAACTGATTTTTTCTGCTGGCCCAGTTGGGCCAGTAGTTCAAATTTTTACTTGACCCGCCGAAATTTTCCGGGCCCCACAACAAAAAAATTAATAAAAGTAAAAGACAAGAAAATGGGCCTATAAAATAAGCATAGTTATTGATTTCATTGTTTTTGATAAATTTAACTTCAATACATAAGGTTATGACACCAAAAGCTACTAGATTTATTTTAAATATTATTAGACAAATAAACAGTAAGTAGTAAAATAGTAACAAATAATCAAATTACGAGTAATAGCACAAATAAATACAACAGAACAAACATATAAATGAAATGGTGCTTTTCAAGTTTTTTATGTAGGTTTAAACAGAAGATTTTCAGGTACAGAAATTGTAATCTAATGTATAACTATAGAATAGATAACTTTATTAAAGTTAATCAAGAGCAGTTACAGATGCATAAAAATGTTTTTAATGTTGAAAATATAAAACGTTAAATACTGTTATTTGAAATTTTTAAAAATGAAGACACTTTAAATGTGAAATTTAACCCGCCAGTAGGTGGCAGCGAATCACTGTTAATGAGCGAATCATTGAGATTCAACCGATTCATTCAAGCAGCTGATTCATTCAGGAAGTGTTGCTCAGAGACGCAAAACAATTCGGTGGACTTTGGAACTATTTTTGTTGGTGAAATACAGCGAAACAGACAATTTGGTGACCAGTGCGTCTACTGTCCCGAGCGTCGTTCACACTGGCCCCGGGCCATCGGGCAGTCCTGTCGAGCCCTGCCATCACTCACCAAATTCAGTCAGGTAAATCGCCGAGGCCAGGCGTGCTTTCAGCTTCTGATGGTGGTCTGTGATGCAAGGCCCTTCGCGTTAATATTTCCATGCACTCGCGCGCCCTTCTGGCACGCGCATCTGTTCACAGTTCACTGAATCGCAGGTCGCAGTTCACCGAATCTCGCGCTCCCTTCTGGGAGGTGCACCTGTTCGCAGTTCACTGAATATGAACACCCCCCCCTTTCAAAAAAAAATTCTCATCGAATCTACACGATTCAAGTCACCTATTTTGGTTTCAAAACGGCGAATTTCGCCGAAAGGTGAGGGATTTTCATGCCTGAACATTAGCCTAAATTTGATGTTACGTGACATTGTTTACAAGCTGTTATTAACGTCTTTCCGCAGTTGAAACACCGATTATGCGAATACACAAGACATGATATGGATTTCATTAAGTTGTTCTGTATCTTTTAACATACCTTTAGAAGTTCATTCATGTTTATTCAACGCTAAAACTGGTATGACAACGGAGTAGAGGGTCAGTTCATGTGTGCTTTACATTACCGCTTCTCTTGAACTGATAAGGCGTTACACATCAAAGAGCGCCAAAACGGTATTTATGTTTTTTTTTTGTTTTTTTTTCGTTGTAAAATGGGCAGAATTTGAAATATGAAACTTTGTTTCATGTCAAAAGCAACAAACCACAAATCTTATTGTGATTTATTGGATGGTTACATATCCTTGTGCTTTTTTAAGTGGGTATACGTAAATCCTTGATCTTTCCTAGTGGGTATACGGCGTATACCTGCGTATCGCGTAGACTACACCACTGTGTGCATCCTTTACTCCAGTTGAGTTCTCTACTTGGCGAACCCTGTCGAGTTCCGACTTTTGGCTCGGACATTGCGGAGTGTCTGATGGCAGGCCAATGTCCGTCACCAACGATGATGTTGGCTGGGTTCCATACATCGTGACCCTTCCACATGAGTGGTCCCATATGTGTATTGTCTGCGGTCAACTCCCTACGGTGAGCCCGTGTCTTTTCCTTAGCAGAGCCAGCTCTGCTGTCACCTGTCAGATGAGTCTCCCCCCTACCCAGGTGGAGCCATCCCAGGGACTCCATATGCGTACTGCCCACGAACAGTCCATATGTGTATTCTCCACGTAAACTCCTCCCCCGCAGGGTAGGTAGTGGTCTCCGCAGCGTCCCCTATGGGATTGCTTACCCAGTATTTCGGAACAGCAGTAGACTCTCTCGGCGTAAACTCGCCCCTTCCCCGTCCCATCGGTGCGCCGGGTGACTAGAGCTTGCGCTGGGCACTGGAAGGGGTTTCGTAACTGTGGCGCTTTATTTGGGATCCCAATTCGTCGGTCACTACTGATGTACGTCGAACGTGAGCATCGGAAAGGGAACATCTCGGTTACATATGTAACCCTCGTTTCCTGAAGGAGGGAACGGAGACGTATGTCCCGTCACCACAGTTTCTGTACCATTGCTGTAGTGCTGCCACCAGTTGTCTCCTCAGCGAAAAACATAGTGCGATTGCATCTGCTTCCTATTTATATACACCTGACGGAGGCGGTGCACATTATGCAAATATCGCACGCCAATTCCATTGGCTTGTTTTAGTTCACTCGAAGCTGATAGGGCTCTTTGGCAATATCCCAATTCGCCGGTCACTACTGACGTACGTCTCCGTACCCTCCTTCAGGGAACGAGAGTTAAATATGTAACCGAGACGTTTTCTTACACCTAAATAGTGTTTCTTTCAAAAAATGTTGTTTAATTTGAATGCTTAATAGGGTAGAAAATAGATGTAACTACTGACTAAAATGTAACATTCTGTGAATATCGGGCTGAAATTTGCATAAAACTGAACATTTCTCAGATTCCAGCAGGGCACAACTTTTGGTTAAAATAGCAGTTCTGAACCCAGAATGTTATTAAGTAAATAAGTGCCTGTCTTGTTTTTCAGCACACTGCTGTGAGGTCAGAGGTAAGACTACTTATTGGTTTGGTCTCATGCCAAATTTTATTGAAAGTCATACATATTGTATTGGTTTCCCTTCTGATTTGGAAATAGCTGGGATTCAGTGTGTCAAACTGTGGGATACACCAATCTATCAGACGTTCTGTAAGAAAAGTCTTTAGTAAACTATTGGCCTCATGAGGATTTATCTGCTAGGAATTTCTTTCATCCAGCTAACAAGTGGAGGTGAAGAAAGAGGAAAGGCTTCTTAGTGTCCACTGGGACTCATCGAATGGAAATGGCAACACAAGCAAGTTATCAAGAGCAATTTTTACACTGAACCCAATGAGAGGAAATGTTTATCTCTCCAACAGATTGCACAAAACATCACAAAGCACTGGAAGGACAGATTTTTCTTTAAAAAATAAAAATAAAAATAAAACATTTCTTTAGTTTCAAGCAGCATGTTTAAATGTACAAGCAATTATTTAAACACATTTAAAATCAATTTAATACATTTGCTGAGTAGTGTGTTTTTGATTCTGATATTCAAAACATCACAAAATGAAAATATCTTGAGATTATTAATAATGTTGGCATAGATGTGAAAACGATCCCCTTTCACACGGATCTGTGAAAACAACTAAAATAGTTGTATTCTGCTGCCAGGCCAGTAGTTTTGTAAAGAAACACTACGCACACACAGACTAAACACGTAACATGCATGACATCACCGTTTCACATATTCATGTTTTTATAGATTACATGGGGATTATCACAGTATTGTTTTCACAAACTCGAAAATTTGCATTTTCAGGCCCCCAAAACACCATTCTCATGTAAATGAACATGGCACGTGGTGTCGTGTAAACAGCCCTAATGCAGATAAAACAGAACCCTCATGTGACAGGAACCTGAGCCTCAACGTAATACAGCGTTTGCAGATATAGGCCTATATTTTTTCATTAAAACATTCCGTTTACACATTTTTCTGAAATTTAGTTGGTTGTCTGTGATTTGGCTCATGAAAAGTGTTTGAGCATGGATCTGTGAGAATACTGCATTTGACAAAATTCAATATTGGTGCAATATTAATAAATAGTTACAGTTAAAATATACAAGACACAATTGTATAAAATTCAATTGTTGTGGATTAAACGTATGTTTGATACTTCGAGAGCTTAAAAAAGGCCTGTTCTTTTGTTAGTGTGGTAAAATCATATATGCCATGCCTCCAAGTAATTTGGCAAAAAGGTGCACTTTGAGTGTCACTAAAGTCAGTTAACTGCTCATTTAATTCTTCCAGGGCAGATGTAAATCACCCCTTAATAAGAAACGTTGGATTGCTGACATTGCAGTTGCTGTAAGCTGAATGGTAATGTGGATGGATGCATCTAAGGCTTTTGTTCCCAGATAATATACAGCAGTAAAATCGGGTTGATTTAAATGCTGCCTGACAGGTTTTCAAGACTTGTGGTTAATGCTCTACAATTGAAGTAAACAACTGCACACATGACTGTAGGTTATCTTCTGAATTGTGGATCTTGTGAAAAGCTCTAAAATGGTGTCATTTCAACATTTATGTTTCCATCCATTTAACCATTTCCGTCATTTGTCTTGATTTCCTTCATTTGTAATTTATCTCATTGACTTTTCACTGCAGGTGTAACAGTGGCACCCCTTTGATTTGACCAAACAATTTAAGGCAGAAAATAAACTTGAAACTTTTAAATGTAAAAATGTTTGGGTGTTTTTGGAACATTCTGAAACAAGTAGTAACATATTATAAAATGAATGATGATGAACATCCAACTAAAACATTTCAGAAAAAATGTTCCATGAACAATGTATAGATAATGTTTTTGTAACTCAGCAAACATTCTATTACCATTACTGGAAGAACATTTATTCATAACTGAAAGAACCTTGTCAGAACGTTCAGTTCCCTGTTAAATGTGAAGTGTAATTTCTGTACCACCAGCAGCACCAAACACAACTGTCGCTCTCACACCATTGGTTGAGAATATGCTGCTAAATCCCTCCCAGTCTGGCCATTTAAACAAACAGACTCAAATTCCATTTGGTGCCACAAACTGCACACAAATTATGCATATCACCTTTAACAAATTAAACTTCTGATCCTAATAAATCTTGTCAACATATGTAGTTGCATCTGTTGCATTTGGCTGTTGTTCATTTTGTTGGCTCATGGTCCTACAGGTCTCACAGATTCAGGGGTGGGTCTCCCAAGCGCTCTCCTGACATTTGATTTGCAGCCTTATAGTGATGAATCATGACATAAAATGTGTTTGTAACATAAATCAACAAAACACATGGTGGTGTGGTTCCTTTCAATCACAATCAAAGCGTAATTATCAGGTCTTTGAATCCAATCTTCACTTATTTTATCAATCTCTTACGAATGGCTTGTCCGTAAACTTGCTCATCTCCTGCTTTATTGACTGCATGTTGTATGATGGGTCTGAGCATCTCTAGAAACAAATCACCAGTGGTTTAAGAAACAGACAAACAGGGCATGGGTTCAAGACTTTAAAGACTTTGCAAAGACACTGGGAAATAGTAAGCTTATGCATTCCTCCAGGTAATGTTTGGCACTATGGCGATATGTGCATACAGATGTGTTGCTGTTTTGCAGCCAGAGAAAACAGAATATGATCATTAATACAGTGGGAGATAAACATTCCAATACTTCTGGGTTCTGGGTCATGGTTGAAACAGGCATTGATGATACAGAGCATGTTCAGATTTGAAACAGCATTGATGACAAAATAAAGTAGATGCCAGGCCAATGTTATTCACTTACTTTGCTTTAAGTTGTGTTGCACGTAATCATTTTTTTTTTTTTTTTTTTTTTTTTTTTTTTTTGATTGTTTGATCTGGCAAGATCCTGGCATTGGTTCAGCTCATTTTACAAACTTTACTGCACACACTGTTTTGACTTGCCATGACATCTGCAGAAATGTGCTTTCGTAACACAAATTACTGTCATTTATAATATGTAATATGTCCAGAATATGTAAAATAAAATAAAATAAAATAATAATAATAATAAGTGTTCATGAAAAAAGTTAGAAGTTTGCATGGTCATTTATGGTAGGGGAAGATGTCCCCTTAAGAAAAATGTTCAGCATATGAAATAATGTGAAATAATAAATCAACTATTCTATTTAAAATAGTTTTGACAATAAAATAATTGAACAACTGATGACAGAAATAGAGATTAATCTGAAATGTACATTTACAGTCATACTACAGAAGTCAGATAATTCCCAACACATATAAACTCTTACACCTAGATATTATCACATAGAGACTGTGTCTGTACCCCAAATTAGTAAAAACAAAAAACTTCCAAACCCATTTAATGGTAAAAATTTATTTGATGTTCAACAAATAAAAAATAGATATAATAATGATAAACTTGGGTTGTTAAATATTAGATACCTTTCTTCAAAATCACTTATTGTAAATTATATTATCACAGACAATAATCTAGATGTGCAGTGTTTGACAGAAGCCTGGCTAAAACCGGACGATTACATTATTTTAAATGAGTCTAGCCCTCAAGGTTATGATTATCGACACAATCCTCGTCAGAAAGGCAAAGGGGGAGGTGTTGCTGTAATTTATAGTAATATTTACAGTATCAGCCAGAAGTCTTTCAAATATAATTCCTTCGAAGTGATGGTGCTTTACGTAACATTATGTAAGTTGACATTTGTGTTGGCTACTGTATACAGGCCACCAGGACACCATACAGACTTTATCAAAGAATTTGCAGATTTTCTGTCGGAGTTAGTACTAGCTGCAGATTAAGTCCTTGTTGTTGGTGATTTTAATATCCATGTAGATTATAAAAAAGACTCATTGGGATTGGCATTTACAGACATTCTAAACTCTATTGGTGTTAGACAACACATGTCAGGACCCACTCACTGTCGTAATCATATTTTAGATCTAATATTGTCACATGGAATCGATATTGATGCTGTTGAAATTCTGCAGCAGAGTGACGACATCTCAGATCATTATCTAGTCTCATGTATACTACATTTAGTCAAAGAGGCTAAACTGCCTCCCTGCCATAAATATGGTAGAACCATCACTTCTACCACTAAAGATCGCTTTATAAATAATCTTCCTAATCAGTTTCATCACCTTAGCATACCAGACAGCTTAGAAGACCTTGATGTTGCAACAGAAACTATTGCCTCTGTCTTTTCCAGCACATTAGACTCAGTTGCTCCTTTGCGTTTAAAAAAGATTAAGGAAATTACTCCAACGCCATGGTACAATGAGCACACTCGGGCCCTTAAAACAGCAGCTAGAAAAATGGAGCACAGCTGGAAGAAAACAAAACTAGAAGTATTTCGCACTTCGTGGAGAGAGAAAATGATTGAGTACAGAAAGGCCTTAAAAACTGCTAGATCTGCCTATTTTTCAAAATTTTTAAGAAAATAAACACAACCCTAGGTATTTATTTGATACAGTGGCTAAATTAACAAGGAATAAAGCTTCAATTTCTGATGTTTCCAAAGAGCATAGCAGTAATGACTTTATAAACTTCTTTACTTGCAAGATTGATAATATTAGAGAGAAAATTATAACCATGCAACCGTCTACTACAGTTTTGTGTCAGACATTGCATTGTAGTGTCCCTTGTAACGAAATGTAGCGGTTATTAATCAATTTATGGATGAAATATGAATATAATAATTCATAAGGTTATGAATAAATTATGATTCATATATCGACCCAACGGGGAATTAAACATATATCGTGAATCAATTACAACGAATTATAATCAATTACATATATGATTAGTTCTGGTTTAATAATTATTTAGAGAAACTGTTCGTTTGTCCAGCAAACTACGTCCCTCATAGAATATTATAAACAAAGTTATCTGGCCATGAAAACAACCTGCTATTATAACATCAAAGAATAAAACGATCGAAAAACGTTAAAGTGACTTGGGTTTTCAGCTGAAAGAACAAACAGAACAATCGAGCATGAATAACGTTTTAATATATGCAAACTACGAATACAGAGGTTATACATCTAAATATATATACAAGAAAATACACACCTATGTACAAGAATAGAAGTATAGAAGGAAAGAGAGAAGGCAAGTAGCAAACTCACAACCAGTCCTAAGCCAGCACGGAAATCAGTTTCATCATCTAAGATTGAGAAACGGCAGTATACTTGCATTGGTTGCGTGTGTCGAATTTCAGGTTAGCGCTGGTGCAGTTCGTTGGCTTCCTCCGTTTAGCGGGAAGGTTTGAACTGAGGACGAGAGTGAGTTTCGCTGGAAGATGGCGATCCCGAAGCTGAGCGCGGTGGCAGCGCGTGGTCACCGGAGGGGTCCGGGAAAAACGTGCACGAGATGCTCGTGAGACAATCGGGAGAGAACACACAAGAAATTGTGCGTCTTTGCTTTTATGACAGATAAGCCGACACACCTCCTTGAGGTGGGGTAGCCAATAACATGGGTGCAAAGTTGGCGGGAAAGCTTTTCCTTTGTTTGGCCTCACGACTTAATCTGCATGATTTATGACTCTCAGATCAGATCTCCAAATGGAGTGCGTTCTTCACAGTATCATTAAACACATAGAAAAATGCATTTATCAGCGGTGTGACATATCTCAGTGAATAGCTCGTGTCCGGAGCTTTACGGAGAGACCAAACTCGATAGGTCAGAAAGGCATAGGAGAGAAGTTATGGTTTACAGACAAAATTATATCGTTAAAATGCACACTAGCACAAATACACTCATTTAAACACTAGGAAACATGCATAGGCCCTAAAAATATATGAAATATATATTTCAGCATAGTGGTAGTTTACAAATACAGTTGAAAATGTATGATTGTGTGTTTCTGTGTCTGTCTGTGTGTGTGTTTTTGTGTGTCCCTGTGTGTGTGGGGTGTTGGAATGTGGATCTGGTCAGTCTCTGGGGGGGGTTTTACAACCCAGTCCAGCATGCTAAAAGCGTTCTGAACATTCCAAAGTTTATTGATTATCCTGATACGTGTGCATACGCTACACCCTGAAGAAAAATTCAATTCATTTTCTGCTTTAGGAGAGGAAGAATTATCTAAACTTGTTAAATCATCAAAATCAACCACATGTATGTTAAACCCTATACCGACTAAGCTATTGAAAGAGATCCTTTCAGAGGTCATAGATCCTCTTCTTAATATTGTTAATTCATCTTTATCACTAGGATACGTACCAAAAACTTTTAAGCTAGCTGTTATTAAACCTCTTATTAAAAAAACACAACTTGATCCTAGAGAATTAGTCAATTACAGGCCGATCTCAAATCTCACTCATCTTTAATCTTCTGTCAAAAATACTAGAAAAGGCAGTTTCATAGCAACTATGTTCCTTTTTAGAAAGAAATAGTATCTGTGAGGATTTCCAGTCAGGGTTTAGACCGTACCATAGTACTGAGACTGCTCTCATTAGAGTTACTAATGATTTGCTCTTATCATCAGATCGTGGTTGTATCTCTCTATTAGTGTCACTGGATCTTAGTGCTGCATTTGACACTATCGATCGAAATATTCTTTTAAATAGACTCGAAAATTATGTTGGCATTAGTGGAATTGCTTTGGCATGGTTCAAATCATACTTATCTGACCGTTATCAGTTTGTAGTAGTAAACGAAGAGAGGTCATATCGATCACAAGTTAAATATGGAGTACCGCAAGGCTCAACACTAGGACCGTTGCTTTTTACTTTGTACATGCTACCCTTGGGAGATATCATTAGGAAGCATGCCGTTAGTTTTCATTGTTACGCTGATGATACTCAGCTCTATATTTCTTCACGCCCTGACGAAACTTACCAATTCGCAAAATTAACAGAATGTATAGCTGATATAAAAAACTGGATGACCAGTAATTTCCTACTACTAAATTCAGGAAAAACAGAGATTCGAATTTTTGGACCGAAAACTTCTTCACGCAATAATCTAGAATACTGTCTAACACTTGATGGCTGCTCTGTTAAGTCTTCGTCGTCAGCTAGGAACCTGGGTGTGCTCTTTGATACCAATCTTTCATTTGAAGGCCATGTTACTAGCATCTGCAAAACTGCATTCTTCCATCTTAAAAATATATCTAAACTACGACATATGCTCTCAAAGAAGAATGCAGAACAGTTAGTTCATGCGTTCATGACCTCAAGGTTAGATTACTGTAACGCTCTACTGGGTGGTTGTTCCTCCCGCTTGATAAATAAACTACAGCTCGTACAAAATGCAGCAGCTAGAGTTCTTACTAGAACTAGGAAGTATGACCATATTAGCCCAGTTCTGTCATCACTGCATTGGCTTCCTGTTAAACATCGTATAGATTTTAAAATCTTGTTAATTACTTACAAAGCACTAAATGGTTTAGCTCCCCAGTACCTAAGCGAGCTCTTAATGCAATATAGTCCTTCATGTCTATTGTGATCTCAGAATTCAGGCCAGCAGATAATACCTAGAATCTCGAAATCAACCGCAGGCGGTAGATCCTTCTCCTATTTGGCACCTAAACTCTGGAACAATCTTCCTAGCATAGTTCGGGAAGCAGACACACTCTGTCAGTTTAAATCTAGACTAAAAACACATCTCTTTAACCTGGCACACACATAACACATTATCAATTTATATTTTCAAGAAGAAGAATGGCATCTACGCTAATATTAGTCTTTCTGTTTATCCCGAGGTTTACAGCAATCAACCGGATTCGGGGCCGTTTCCAGCTGAGACCGAGGACCGGTGCCCTGACATGACCACAATGCAGCCCTGAAGTATCAGCAGAGATCGAGTCGACTAGATCATCCATTGTGAAGACATCGACACGACAGCCAGTGCCACAGTTCCTCAACAAACCGTCCATACCGGCGTGATGAATACGATCCTCAACTGGATGGAACTGAAATAAATACTTTGATTGTTGCGATCCTATCAGACTTATGATAGCAACCTGAACCGTAACAAAGCACTGTTGGCCAGAGGAGAACTGGCCCCCCGACTAAGCCTGGTTTCTCCCAAGGTTTTTTTTTTTTCCATTTTAACACCTATTTGCCACTTGTTTGCCACCTGATGTCACCTGATGGAGTTTGGGTTCCTTGCCGCTGTCACCTTTGGCTTGCTTAGTTGGGGACACTTGACATTTGATATTCAACAGTATTCTTGACATTTATTCAACAGTGCTTCTGATCTGCCTGCATTGACACTATTCTTGAAGAGCTGCTGTGCAGCAAAAATTATGTACCAGTTATCACTGTAAAGCTGCTTTGATACAATCTGCACAGCGCTATATAAATAAAGGTGACTTGACTTGATACTGTGATTGTACTATACTATGAATTTTTAACTGAAGATCTGTCAGTAGCAACATTATGAATTGAAATTAACCAATAGGTTTTAATAAATGGTGATAATGTCTGAAATGTACATTTTTGAAAAATAACTAGAAATTACTAAAGTGTTAAATTAAAAAATAAGGATGTTACTAGGGATGTGACGGTGAGTATATTTCACTACATGTTAATTGACGGCGGGGGCGTTTGAATCGCTAATTCAAAAGTGAAAGTACAATGCTCACGGCCGCACGGGCATTCATAAAGGCACCGCGCCAGTGGACACGCACGGTTATGAACGCCCGTGAACGCATTTTAATGATGGGTTCATTAATGATGAGTTTATTATTATTCTTAATAAAAAACACAACAACAAAACAGTACAATCAATGACAAACTCGCTTAAATAGGTGCTTTTACATTATCTTTGAAACCGAATGTTCCTTCATCATCTTGTCAATCAAATGAGAGGTGCGAAATGGGCAAGTTTGGTGCGACTCTCGTTCAGCCCACTTTGAATTGAGCAGACGCGTTCAGTTCTGTAACTGAATGGTCACATGCAGAATAGATTTTTTGTTGTTTGTTTAGATTTTTTCATTTGAATATTATTTAGTCTATTTGTTTGATTTTTAATGATTTCATTATAATTTAATTAGGCTAATTGCTTGCCATCAACTTGCAATTCCCTCGCGAACCCCCGTTTGGGAAACCCTGTTTTTTTAGAACATTATTTTAAATTCATTCCTTGGCGACGCGTCATGCAGCCAAACTACAGTCATTGCGTTTGTTTTGTTTTTCCTTTTTTTAAAATTTAAAATATTTCAAAACTTGTTAACTAGGCTATATCATGAATTATATGATATTTTCCAATTGTCAAATATGTGGAAGTGAATGTGTTTTGTTAAAACACCTTTACTGACCATGTTAGTTGATAAAACAGGGAATCTGTCGGATTTACATTAGGCCTACATAAATTCATCAATTTTTCCCGAAATAAACGTAAGTGGCTGGTAAACTGGGATGAGAGAGTAAACTTTGTTTCATAGGCATTGTATCTGATATGAACAAACAACTTCGTCAAATTATAATTTAAAGAATTATCGCAGCTTCCATATGACTGTATGGAATCAGCATTTAACAAACTATAAATGTCTTTTTATAGCCTAGACCTCATTCAAACGTCTGAAACCTCAAATAAATGTGGTTGAGAACTGAGTTGTGAAATATGAAAAGCACAGAGCGCGTCAATCTCTGGCTCAGCGCCAGCAGCGGGAAAGCAGGTTTGAATTTAGCGTATTGAACGTTCTCATCACACCGGTGTTATACACGTTAAAAAGTTAAAATCGATCGGGTGAATGGAGACAAATTAAAACTGAGGGGGCACAAATCAGAACTGAGGGGGCAATGCCCCCTTTCGCCCCCTGTCATGTAGAGCAGACAAACAAACTTTCACTAACACCACATTTATTATTCAAGCTCCCAAAACACAAAACAATTTTTCAGAGAAGGTCTGTTTAAAGTATTCTTCCATCTCACCTGCTGTGCTTTTTCTGTGATGATAAAAACAGACTATATCGTAATAGAAAAGCTGAAATGACATACATGTTCCAATTTGTTTGGTGTTATTTATTTTGAACATTGGTGATTATGTTGTTGTCACTGTGATTGTTGTAGGATGGCCTGAGTAAGATCAAAATTTCATTTAAATTATTGTGTTCAAATAAAAGCTTTTTTTCTGGAGACTTTTAGATATCTACTGGTAAACACATCTGTAGAAATATATATTTAAGCCTTGTGCATATAGTTGAGTATCTGTACCAAAACTATTTCCACACGCCCTACTGTAACACCTTCAAAACAATTAAAACCTTTTTTTAAATCCTCAAAAAGTACGAGAACTGTTGCCAGCCATACAAACAAGGTGCTGAACAAAGACGTCTCTCCTGAGTTGAGTGCAAGGAAATCTTCCACAGAAAATTAGGAATGTTTTGCTCATGAGAACCAAAATCAACAAGAATTGAGTTGGTAGTTTAAACATTAAGATTCGACACTGACATCCAAAAAACACAATGTTGTTGTTGTGCCACAGAGTTCAAGGCCAGTGTTTTTACAGGTCAAAATTAGCAAGGTCCAGGTTTGTCACTTAGACTCGTGAAGTGTTAAATGATTCAAGTGTATGTAATGTATGATTCATGAATATCATATGATAGAAAGAAGAAATGATGACATAATCAAGGCCAGCTTGCACCAGCAAACCCTCTTTTGCCATAAAAAAAAACTACTGTCAGTATTTAACTTTCCACTCCCATTGGTGCTTGTTTGGAATTGAGCTCTCACGCTAATTTGCCCTGTTTAATAAATCTGGCCCTTAGACTGCTTCATTACAGTTCTGTGAGAATGAACCTGATTCCAGTCCTGATCCCTTCACCCCATTATTTTCTTCCTCTCTGCACTCAATGACAGTAAAGACAAAAGATCCTTCTGTCAACATACTGTTAGCATGCAATATATAACTATATTATACAGTACCATTCAAAAGTTTGGGATCAGGAGAATTTTTATTTAGTTTATTTTAAAAGAAACTAATATTTTTATGCATTACATTGTTCAAAAGTGACATTAAGGTCATATTCAATTAAATGTTTTTCATTCTAACTTTCTAATTACCAAAGAATCTTGAAAAAAAAAAAATCTACAAAAATCTGAAGCAGCACAACTGTTTTTCAACACTGATAATAATCATAAATGTTCCTTGAGCAGCAAATCATCATATCAGAATGATTTCTGAAGGATCATGTGACATGTGAAGACTGAAGTAACGATGTATACGTATAAACATATACACACACATAAATTCCTTCTTTTTGCTCTCTCTCCACCCTACTATCTTTACTGAACTGTACTCGAAAGGTTACGATTTTTTTTATATAATTTGATAGCATACAAATGTTGGAAACAGTGTGACCTAAAATGTGTATAAACTTCACCTGATGTGAATATTTACATTTATGATGTACTAAAATTCAAAGTGGCCATCAAACAGAGTTCGTCAAAACACTGAACAGCAGCCAGGGATCCCAGCAGTGACCCGAAAAAGCTTAAAAAACAAAGACAGCTACAATGATTTAACAATGATTTATACCTCAGATGTTTCATTCCAGAACAATACAGATGTTTATATGAAAAACTACATTGAAGGTTTTTTTTTTTTTTTTTTTTTTTTTTTTTTTTTTGACACACAGGTGCAGGTAAGTGGCTTTACTATGTGACCGAGGTTATTGGAAAAATGACAGGATCACATTTCAAACCACATTAAACTACAATGTCAACCTGTTTATTTATTTATTATTTAGTTGAGTGGTGCATAACTTGTTTAAATAACAGCACTCTCCAACCTCAAGAGTTCATTTCCTTATAGGATCATTAAGTCCAGAGTTTGGCTGCAGAGAAAGAAGGGCTGATGGCCTGAAGGCAGAAGGTTAATATGAGTGAAACAGGAAAAAAGGTCCCAGTTCGGTTGTTCATCACAGCAGGAGTAATGGGAGAGAGTTACGATTTATGTTTCTGTAGAGTAAGGACATAAGAAACTTGACTTGACTATAGATCTATTCCTACTTTCCACTGTGGGAGTTTTTCCGCTTAATGAAGTGAACAGTGACGAAAAACAACACACAAAAGAGTTAAAGTAGTACTAAAAGGAGAAACTCCCTTCTTTGGGGATGTCAAGCCAAATTTGTTTACCCTCATCCTAACATAATTAGTCATTTTAAAACATAGTTCATAAATTCTGAGAGCCATTAAAAATGATTATTGAAGTGCTCAGAAGAGACGTTCAGCTCCCCTCAGGTCTGTGTGTGTCTCCACGAAGGCTTACAGCACAGCTCACACAATTTGTAATGAGAATGCCATTGCCAATAAGCATTTCCAAGGAGATCATGCAGGTCTGGGAAATATTAAAATTGTTTGAAGAGTTGCGGTCTCCATTATGCAGTTACAGCTGTGTTTTCCATACAACTAGATGAGAAGGGTTAACATTATTTTCCTTAATTGTTATTTTCCTGCTTCATCCCATTTCTTGGTTCATTTTCTTCAGCTTTTTTTTTTTTTTTTTTTTTTTTTTTTTTTGTGGTGTAACTAAGCTGTCAAAACATCTTTTGGACTTTTACTAACATGGACTGGGCTCTTACACCAACAGTTTCTTAAAGTGTGGTCATTTTGTGCTCTGAATGTTTCAATAGGAGAAGGAAATTAGCAGCATCCTGAGATGGTGTCAAACTAATCCTCTGGAAACGCATATCAGCTATCCTACACTCCCCATACTGTCTTCCAGCCTCCATACTAACTAACAAACTTCTCGTTTGCAACATTGAAACTTTTATTGAACTGACTCAAAATTAATCATGACACTATTGTCTTCTGGAGCTGCTTATATCTGAATTGAACTTTTTGTTCATTGTTAAATTTCAACCTGATCTCACGGGGAAATGTAACTATGTTACAAGGTAATGATTAATTCGCGTAACGTAAATCATACAAAAATGTATGATTATTAGAAAAAAATAAGCAAGAAGTTCCACCCGTAACCCCGTCCCTAAACACGCCTGTCAGAACCATATGAATCAAGGCCCGTACACACCGGGACGAATATCGTACGCGTTTATCGCCAGCGTTCTTCAAGATTTTCACTGGCGATGTGCGGAGTGAACGTGCAAATTCACTCCCTGACAATATGTGGCGCTTGTGCTTATTGGTAGAGCAAATAAACATATTTATGATATTAATAAAGTTAAAGAAGATAAAAATGCAGAATTATTTTTAAGTGAACTTAATTAAACGTAATTCAGGGAGGAGCGAGCCCATCTAAACTTCCAATCAACAGCCAGAGTATATGAGCAGCCGCTTACCTCTCTTCAGTCTCAGCTGTTCCAGCATCCCTCCACCTCCCCAAACTCCACCTTCATCTCAGGTACCTTGCCCTGCGTAATCACATCCAATATTATTCACTGTTGCCTCTAATTGCATCTGATTTTTAATTTCCCAACTATTTTGGGTTCATTTTAAGCCAGCCATATAGCAATTTTTAAATAACAGTTGGTTTAAATAAAACTACCCAGCAGGTTGGGCAAACATTTAACCCAACCGCTGGGTTAAAACAACCCAATTGCTGGGTTTGTCCATTTTCAACTGAACTTGGGTTGTTTTTAACCCAGCATTTTTTAGAGTGTGGGCAAACAAACTTGTTAAATGTATATTATTGTAAAATATATATTAAATGGTACATATATAACATATGAGAGATGGTTGTCAGAAAGGGTAGTGCAAATAAACATATTTATGAAATAGACATTCTCAACTATATTTCTTGAATGTAAGAGAAAAACAAACAAACACAGCGTGCGTCTCAATCAGCTTCCTAGTTCACTAGTCAGGGCACTGATCAGGGAGTCAGCCACATTCATTTACACGATATACTGAGACACGACCTATAGGATGCTAGGGAGGTAGTTTGTAGGGGTCTTCCTCGTCTACTTACTTCCTCTTCATCGTCTTGGTATCAATGTGTGCTGTTTTGTGCTTGAGCGCCACCAAGTCGTGTTTTACTGTAACTTCAGCATCTTTTATGCCTGGTGTTTTTCATGTCGGTGCGCACACTCACAATGGCGGCCTATGTTTAGTAACGAAGCATTAAACGTCGGCGATAATTGCGCGCGAAAGTCACTTGATTTCAGCAGATTGGCAGTTTGATACACAATCCGAATCACTGATTTGAAACAAAAGATTTGTAAACGCTCATTTGTAAAGCACATCAGTAGATATTGATGAAAAGTCGTTATTTTTGTTTTTTTGGGCACAAAAAGTATTCTCATTGCTTTATAATATTAAAGTTGAACCACTGAACTCAGTCGGAGGTTCGGTGACATTGCTGGCAATAAAGGCCTCAGTGAGCCAACAGATATCATCAAAAATATCTTAATTTGTGTTCTGAAGATGAACGAAGGTCTTACGGGTGTGTGGAACGACATGAAGGTGAGCAATGACATTATTTTTATTTTTGGGTGAACTAACCCTTTAAGACAAAATGAATACCATGTAACTTTCAGTTAAAAGCAGAAAATCCTGAAACGCAGGAAGTTAACTTTAGCCATTGTCTGCAGCTGCTTCTCATTTCGAAAGCTGCGTCCTCTGGAGGTCACATTTGAAGGCTGCATAAGTCATCAAGTATGTCTTATTTAAGAAAAGTAACCATAATAAAATTGACTGTTATTCCTCGTGAGGTGTAAAATACTGTAATTTCTTTCTTACTTTGCAAACTAACAGTTACTTTTCTTAAATGAGACCACCTCGATGATGTATGCAGCCTTCAAATGTGACCTCCGGAGGACGCAGCCTTCGAAATGAGAAGCAGCATGCATGTGTAGGTGAGGTTGATGAGCTGGAAATACAGCACTGTGTGAACCCGAAATAATAAAAGAATAAAGGAAACGATCATCCATGTGAGAAAAGAAACAGCAGGTGGAGGTATGTGCCTATGGTGCAGAATACAGCAACACTACAAAGAAGAAGTCTGTTTTGTTCATTGTCATGTTTAGATGTGTGAAAATGTAAAGTTGATGCCTCTACAATAACGGACTAGAGTGCAACCAATAAATCATTCATTCAAGAATGTTTTTGTCTCCAAAAATTTGGAAACTCCAGCGTTTTGATCCAGATTAGCGCTCATTGTTACAGATGTAAACATGACGGCTTAATCAGATGATGACGTTGAAGTGTTTCCCATTTTGTGTGCCTTAAATATCAGATGTTCAGCCAATGGTCATCTGAGACTAGGTTTCTGTAAGAATCAATCAATCCTACAAGACAAAAGACGACGGCACACATCAAAAGGTTATTGCAGAGTTTCCAAAAGAGTTGTGCCCGTTTGTTTGTTGTAGAGAACATTCCATCAGCCCGTAGTCTTCTGAGGGCATTTGTGTTTGGTGTCTTTGAACAAAGTTCACACGCTTTCAGGGATCACACACATCTCACAGAGTTAAGTAATGAAGACATCATAAGCACCGCATTAGATACTGAAGATTGTCTCCAGTACCATGGCACAATGAAAACAGCAAAAGCTCTCAGCAAGAAGGATCTTTCAGTTTTGTTGGGCGGGTGCGGATGAATAACAACTTACTGCAAGTTATTCACCCCAGGCCCCAAGCGTGTTTGGACATCGGCATTTGAAGGAAACTCATTGTGAGAAGGGCTCTAGCAGCAATAAATGCCACATTGGTGGTGGTTGAGGAGATTCCCCCTTCAATATGTAAAGTGCTTTGAGTGCCCAGAAAAGCGCTATATAAATGTAAGGATTATTATTATATTTTTATTATTACTGAGGGGCAACCAAGGGGCAAGAGTGTTTAAGTGTTTTATAAAGACTAGCCAAGACCTACGTCTACACATCCACAATAAACATCTCATCTTACAATTCCAGAAGCCCTCACACTGAGGTCGAAAAGCGTTAGGGACGTGTTTAAACTACCGCAACACTACAACACTTCTGCCAAAACCAGAGTGGCATTCCTCATGAAAGTCAGTGGCTGGGCGTCATTTACGTAATTCAATTACTTGTTACCTTTCTTGTTCTTTAAGAATAATAAGGAGAATGACAATAACTGTTTCACACAAGGAAGAATTTTTCAATGACTTCCCAAAACTTGCAAAGCCTCTTGTTTGCACACAGAAACCCAATGAATCCCAGGATATGACGGTCCTTCGAGAATTTGCTGGAGTCGGACAAACGCAGGCTAAAGAAATACAATCAAAACAGAAGGTTCAAATCCATGTCCATCCCTGCAACTTGATGTGATTTTTGAGACCTATTAGATGCATACCAATGTCGAAATGCAATTTTATTTTCATTTCATTTTCAGTCTAGCATGAAGAAAAAGTTAAAGAACTGTTTTCATGCCTAATGCTTTCTCCATAACTCAAGGTTTGGCTTCATTCTCAGGCTGTATTGTGTTATTGGAATGTCATCCAAGTTTTGATTTAGGAGTTACATTCAGATCACCTATGATGCATTCAAGACGGAGGTCATCGTCTGATAATCTGCATTCTTTGTGGTGTTTTCATCTACATTAAAACTTAATACTGCCGTTCCAAATACCATGACAGCACAAGATGAGCCAATAACCTGAAATGCAAAGCGTTTGAGTAGAAACACACTAGTAGTCTACTCTTGTTTGAGAAGGTGCAGACCTTCGTCTGGTGTTCATAAAGTTTTGATTTATGATTAATCTTAGGGGGAAAATGAAATAGTGGTTTTAATTCACTATTTTCCCTCATACTACCACAAAAAATTAGCCTGAGTGTTTTTGTGGTATGTACACTGGTTAATGTCATCGGCTTCCATTCTTCTGGGAAGGTTTGCCACCAGATGTTGGAACAAGGCTGTGGGAATTTGCTCCCATTCCGACAGGAGCATCAGTGAGGTCAGGCAGTGATGCTGGGCTCACCGTTTCCATTCATCCCGAAGGTGTTCAGTGAGACCAGTCGAGCTCTTTCTCAATGGATTCCTTAATGGAGCCCACTTTGTGCACAGTGTCATCCAGAAACTCTTCTGAAACTGTTTTAAGTTTGTAAGTGCACAATTCTCTAGAATGTCATTGTAATAAAATTATTTTCTTCCTCAGTATGGCGACTGTCTACTGTCTGATTACCAACATTCTTTAAAGGTGCCCTAGAATCAAAAATTGAATTTATCTCGGCATAGTTGAATAACAAGAGTTCAGTACATGGAAATGACATACAGTGAGTCTCAAACTCCATTGTTTCCTCCTTCTTATGTAAATCTCATTTGTTTAAAAGACCCCCGAATAGCAGGCGAATAACACAGACTGTGACGTAACAGTCAGGATCATTAATATGTACGCCCCAATATTTGCATATGCCAGCTCATGTTCAAGGCATTACACAAGGGCAGCCAGTATTAACGTCTGGATCTGTGCACAGCTGAATCATCAGACTAGGTAAGCAAGCAAGAACAATAGTGAAAAATGGCAGATGGAGCAATAATAACTGACATGATCCATGATATCATGATATTTTTAGTGATATTTGTAAATTATCTTTCTAAATGTTGCGTTAGCATGTTGCTAATGTACTGTTAAATGTGGTTAAAGTTACCATTGTTTCTTACTGTATTCACAGAGACAAGAGCCGTCGCTATTTTCATTTTTAAACACGTGCAGTCTGTATGATTCATAAACACAACTTCATTCTTTATAAATCTCTCCAACAGTGTGTAATGTTAGCTTTAGCCACGGAGCGCTATCAAACTCATTCAGAATCAAATGTAAACATCCAAATAAACACTGTACTTACACGATTAGACATATTGCATGACGAACACTTTGTAAAGATCCATTTTGAGGGTTATATTAGCTGTTTGAACTTTTTTTATGTTGAGGCAAGCGCGAGCTCTTGGGGCGTGGAGCACGAGATTTAAAGGGCCACACACCCTGAATCGGCTCATTTCTAATAATGCCCCAAAATAGGCAGTTAAAAAAAATGAATTAAAAAAAATCTATGGGGTATTTTGAGCCGAAACTTCACAGACACATTCAGGGGACACCTTAGACTTATATTATATCTTGTAAAAAAAAAAAGTTTTAGGGCACCTTAAAAATATCTTCCTTTGTGTTCAACAGAAGAAAGAAACTCATACAGGTTTGGAATAAGTTGAGGGTAAGTAATGACAAAATTTTCATTTTTGGGTGAACTATCCCTTTAATTTAAAGTGAAAACACATTTATTATTCTTACCCCATTGGTAGACTTTTTTTTTTTTTCTTGTTTTAAGCATAAAGTCACTTAATTTTGATATATTTTTCAAAAAATCATACTTGTTATCTGTGATTTTGCTTCTCACATAATTGTATTTTGATTTAAAAATGTTTGGGAAATAGTACTGGAAAACAGGACAAAAATACTGAGGAAGAAGCTTTTTGCATTGTGAGATTCAGCTGCTGGAATTAATTGGCCTGGTTATCAGAAGGTGGTGTCCTCATACCTTTAGACATGTAGTGAATTTATACCAAAAAAATGTCAATAAACTCAGAAAAATACAATGGCGCTAGTCTTTAGTTTGGCCTGAATTTTAAATGCTTAATAACGGCGGGATTTATCGAGCACATCAAAGCCTGTCGAGCTCGTAACCACTGAAGAGAGGCAACAGACAAGTCCAAAGAAAGCTGCATGGAAGATGATGAATGGATTTGTAATTTACTTGTCAAAGTTTTGACAGAACTGTTGTCTACACTCTCACAAGGAAAATAAGATTGTTACTTCATAATTCAGCAGCCAAAAGCAACAGTATTTGACTCAACAACTGAGACTAAGAATAAATGCTGTAAAAAAAAAAAAAAAAACATTTGCTTTTAGACAACTGTACTGCCATCTTATTTGGAAATACCTTTTCTTCAAGCTATTCACGATTTGGGTCTCTAGTTGTTTGTTGAGTAATGCAGTAAACAGACAGCAAATATTTGTGGTCTTAAACTCAAAGTTGCCCTTTGGCAAGTGCAGTGTTTAAATGATATGTTTGTCATAATGGGGCACAAATAAAGCAGGAACAGACAGTCTCAGCTTTGACTCATCTCTGAGCAAACTCGATGGTATTCGATCATTATGACTGTGCACATCACGGCCCGAGAGCCGATTTGTTCCTGGCCGTCCTCCGTGTTAATGGGAGTGTAGAGATCTCTGTGTCATAAGAACAAGTCTTTATCGTTAAACATCACAGCAGTATTTTTGCACATAAAATTAGGCCGGCTTTGCATAACTGTATGTTATGAACCTGTTGAATGTGTTTTCACATGTCGTTCTCCTGTAGTGGAATGTCTTGTTTTGGAGATTATATAACTGAGAACAGACTTCTGTTTCCCACCTCATTCTGACTCATGAATTCATCACACTGGATGGCATCCAGGACTGTACCACTGCACGCAACGGGAAAACCATCCTCTGCCACTGAAACTAACCCTGCTAAAACGTGACCCCTCGTTCTCATTCTGCTTATTTTAGATCATTTCAAAACAACAAAGTGGAGAGTGTCACAGCGACCGTCTGTACATTAAATGATCGCTGTTAACACAAGTAGACTGCAACAACCATAAAAACACTATCAAAACTAAAGAAACACTGCCACCTAGAGTCAGAGAATCTTCCAGGGTTGAAACTACTTATAGATGAAGGAGATTTTTAATATGGTTCATGATAACTTTACTGATGTGTGAGGTCTTCAGTTTTATTCCACGGCACTTTAGTAGACCAGGTGTTTTGACTAATTTCTCTATACGGAACTGAATGTATGGATCATTAAGCTGATTTTCCTAAACCTTTCCTTTTTCCCCCTCACACTTCCAAGGCTTATAGAACGATGTGTTCGCTCTTTTACACCACAACAAACTACACTCTTAAAAGGGTCCAAATGAGGGTTTTCACAGCCAAGCCATAGAAGAACCTTTCAGTGAACAACTCTTAAGAGAACCATTTTCTTTTCTTTGTGTGAAGAACATTTTAATCATATAAAGAATCTTTTTCCAGTTCCTTTCCGTGCAATAGAATGGCTCCTTGGACGTTAAAGGATCTTCATAGAACCATAAACGGCAATAAAGAACTTTTCTTTTTTAACAGTGAATAGACCTCAGAGAAACAAGCGCGCAGCCATCTTCAGGATTTTGTGTCTGAACTTCTGTTTTTGCGTTAGCTCTGTACATTTCTATGGCATCGCTGAAGCAGACGTCATGACAAGTAGACTGGGTGGATTTTAAAATGAGCGGTTCATTCTTCATGCTGTGGAAATACAAACTGGAAGACACAACGAGCGCAGCGCTGGAAAGGGACAGCTGGGTTCTTGGCTATATATGTCCACCTTATTCCTGAAGATCCTACTGTGTTTTAAATTATGAGAGGCACTTCCGGTTTGAGGAACTTCCATTCAAAAAGGCTGAAACGAATCATTTCAAAAAGGTTGCCCTACAAATAAAGCTTATCCATCGGTTTGATTAAATGAGCTGTCATTTTCCTTGATGTTTTAATTTCAGACATCATGAGAATAACGTAACGCTCATATTTAAACGTGACATAAGAATATCTATGGCAAGAGCTCTTTTCAGTCGCTGCTTTCTATCCTCATGATTATTTTCTTTTGCCCCTTTGCATTAATTCCACTGTAATAGTATGAAAAAGGACAACATATACTGCACATTTGTGGTCTGTTCTCCTGATTTAATTTATGATACATCCCATTAATAATTCACTGGAATGCACAAAGAATCTCTCGTTTTTCTCCTCAAAGCCTCATGTATCTTTCCAGGTTTGTTTTCACAGGTAAATACAATTTATTATCTGCCAAAATGATGGAAATCACTTTGAAATAGTATCACACAATGCTGAAGTTAATTAACATTTTTGATTAAGGCAACGTATTATACAGATATAAATTACTACAGTGATATTTAAGCCGTGGAAAGAATCGCGCTTTTGTGGATATTCATGGTGTGTTGAAAGTTGGTGCTTTTACACTTTTAAATGTCCTTTTAATGTTTGATGGTTGAGGGTGAGTAGAATAATGTCATCTCAATGCAAGTATTATCGCATTCATAGAGCGAGCCTTTCACTGGCGGTTTACAGTTTAATGGAAATTACACCCATAATTCACGCAAAGCATCATGGGGCGTAGGAATCAGGTGGATACACTACTTAAGTTGCCAAACTAAAGGAATCATTTCTATTATCAGCACTGAACTTTAAATCAACTGAAAGCAAAAATCATAAAGTGATGAACCACTGAGTTTATTGAGCAGAAAGAATACAATTTAGATCATGCATGCATCAGCATATTAATGGGTTTTCAGACACTGCCGACATGTACTGAATTTGAATTTGTTTGCTATGTATAATCTTTCTATGTATAATCTTTGTATTGATATAATATATAATCTTTCTCTTGAATTTGTTTGCTATGTATAATCTGTTTTGCTTCTCATTCCATGAAACACAATCAAAACAAAAGCACTGAACGATGAGAAGACAGACCGTGTGAGACAGTCACCAAATGAAGAAAGAGAGAAGCGAAGGTCATCTGCGGCGTCAGTAAAGTCACGGTGGTTTGCGTTACTTCAGTTCAGTGCAAATGTTTCCATGTTCAAGAAGACGAATGTCATTTCTTAAGGAGGCTGTTAATCGCCTTCATCTCATCATTGCTCAGAGGGGCAAGGTTATATCCTCTCAACTCGGGCTTACCTGTGCAGGAAACACAGAATATTAGACGCTCCCACATCTACTAGTATTTCACGACAGTCACCGGACACCGACAGCAAATATAGAGCAGATATTACTACACACCGACCTAAAGATGAGGTTTTAAACATGCCAAAGTATGAATGAATCAGGACGGTAAGGCAACTCTACCTTGTATCTCATTGAGACGATTTACTTTTGCTTTTAGCCGTTTGCGCAGGTCAGTTATTTCCTTGTCCAGCTGTTCTTGGTCTGTTGAGAACAATATAACATAAATAACAGCAAGCGGCCAAGTAAACATGTATTATATGGCTGAAGAAGGCATGCTCACCTTTAAGGATCATGGATCTGGTGCGCTCTTGGGGGAATTTGATGAACATATTTCCAAAACACACCTTAACATTATCTAGATTAGATTGGATTACACGTTATCATCTTGTTCAGAGGCAAAGCATCAATTATCATCTAACCCAGAAGTGCAAATAGCAATAAACGGTTTAAAGGGTTAGTTCACCCAATAATGAAAGTTCTGTCATTAATTACTCACCCTCATGTCGTTCCACACCCGTAAGACCTTCATTCATCGACAGAACACAAATTAAGATATTTTTGATGAAATCCAACAGGCATATGCAGTCACATGACTGTTTTAACAATGTCTTTAGTTCCTTTCTGGACCTTGAAAGTGTTGATTATATTGCTGTCTATGGACAAGTCAAAAACCCATCAAAAATATCTTAATGTGTGTTCTGAAGATGAACGAAGGTCTTACGGGTGTGGAACGACATGAGCGAGAGTAATTAATGACAGAAAGTAATATTATTACACTGTAAGTAATATTATGGTGCAAACAGTATCAGGAAGATCCAGACATTCTAATGATTAGTGTCTGAAAAGATCATATTTGCCTTAAACTGAATCATCTTAGATATAAAACAGATTAAATGTGTTTAGGCATTAGGGTCATGATAACTTTCTCTTCTGGGTTTAAAACAAATGTCTGACACAATATAAATGAACATATATGAATAAATGACTATTTCTATTAAATTAATACTGTATATTCTTATGAAACTTCAGCAATTTTTAATGCTAGCTCCAAAAACACATTAATATATACACTTACACTGTATATAAATCATCATGTAATATCTTCCATAATAGATTTATTGCTTATCAAATACAGACACTAATTAATGTATAAACTACAGAAATACATGTAAACATATTTTATAAACATCTAAAACCCTAATTTTAGTTAATTTCTGAAATATGACATATAACGCGAATGCAACACAAAACACGTCCGCCTGTCGGACACTAATGAGATCACATTCTCCGACAGGAAACGCAAGTAATGAACCATATTCTGGACTTGCCGTGTGAGGAATGATGTCGTAAAGCGCTGAGAGCTTCTCGATTCCTGTTTCTCCGCAGATCCAGATCCACTATCTGTCAAGATTTAAGCGACAATTCATTTACCTATTTTAGCGACACTTCTTCTCCTTACAGTTTCCACCCACAACAACGTTTTATATAATTCAAACGAACCTGTTGTTTGTCAGAGAGGATGTCTTCTGCAGCAACCTCTACTTCAGTCAGATGCTCCAGGACCCGCTGCGCGCTCTCGTCCATGCTGGATTGTGCGCTGCAAAAATAGGCTCGACTGATCACGGAAACAAGTTCTGCTCTACTTCAGTTCCGCCTATTATTGCCATAGAAAGATATAGGGAAAATATTACTAGTATCTTCCCACATGAAAAAATACTATAGTAATTTATAGTAAATACTATAGTTTTTTGAACCATACTATAGTAAACTGGAGTATACTGTATATATTTAAGTATTTACAAATTTTTTTAAATGAATGCTACAGCATACAGTAGTATTAACTTTAGTGAACTGATAAACTGTAAACTGTAGTGTATATTGTAGTATAGTATACTCTATAGTTGTAGAAAACATAGTACAGTATTGGGTAAAGTAATTTGATTATATTACTATAGTTGTTATTACCACAGCAACTATAGTATGGTTCAAAAACACTATAGTATTTACTATAAATTACTAATTAGTATTTTTTTTAAGTGGGTTAGTATGCGGTTCTGAATTCAGAATGGTTTATGCGAGCTTTTGATAATTTCTGTAAACCCTAATCTTTGCTAGAAAAAAAGCATTTTATCATTTCCGCTTTCATTGACTATAAAAAAATATACAGTTAATTTGAAGTGTCAATCTCAAAAAAATACCACAAAAAAAAAAGTTCATTTTCCCCCATAAAAGCTGATGGTAAGTAGGCCTATTTATTAACATCTTGATATTATTATTTCTATTCATGATGGACAACTCGACTTTTGTTCTTTGCTTTATTTTATTTTTATTTCATACATTAACAAAAGGTTGTAATCAGTGACAATAAAAAATGAATCAAAAAATGAATCGAAAAATAAAACACTCTGATCAGACTGTATAATCACTACATTTTATATTATAATCCTATAATTTTCTTTCTTGTATAACAAACAAAATCTTTTACGTACATGAAACATTAAGAATGACCCTAGATAGGCCTAAGTGTAAATTAAAAAAAGGTAGTAAGTGTTAATTGACTCGTCTGAACACATTTCAGTGTAGTTCAACTGTTCATTTGTTACCCAACAGGACAGTTCACACAAAAATATCCTAATTAAACAATATTGAACGAGGTGTTCTGAATTTAAAACCACTGGACTGAAACACCGACCTTCAATATCAACATCACCAACTATTGCCAGTCGTCCCTAATTCAAAATATGAATCAGATTAAATGAACTTATAGGCATTTATTTTATTCAACAGGTTATTGTAGCAGTAGTGTCGATAAATTAATCTGTTCTCAAAACATCTGGGCTTATTCTGAATATGGCTATAACTTCTCCCATGTCAAGAGTGTAAAGAGCTTTACAAGCATATTTTATTCATAGTCATCATTGACCTTTTGAATCAGGCACAGAATAGGTTTATACGCAAGATGACTGCTTTAGCTCACTGGGACAGTCGAGTTGAAGTTTCTTCTACAGCACGTCATGTGTGACTGTAATCTCTGGTCATCGACTGCGAGTGACTAACCAACGTTAACTGTGAAACTGACTGTCACATACACTGCTGGAACTGAATCATCTGTGACATATTAGTATTGCTGAAAAAAAAAAACATTGTTTATTTTTATTTAAGTGCTGATAAAAGATGCCTAAGAGATATTAATGTAGATATATTGCTATTACAAACAATAACAGAACAGTTACTAAAAATAAGAATTTAAACAAATAAACATGCATAGAGTTTCACTACAACACAACTTAAACTTCATTTTTAAAATAATGCAGTCATAAACAGGCAAAATGGTTGTGCTGAACTGAAGAGGATTAAAGGCCCGTTCGCACCAAGAATGATAACTATAAAGTTAATGAACTACATCAGCATCCACACCAGCGCACGATAACACTGTTCATTATAAGAGCTGCGGTTTTGTCGTCTGTCTCTTTAAATGCTCGAGCTCTTCAAAGCAGGATGGATTCTGATTGGCTGTCAATGTTTTTATCGTTCATCAGCTGGAAAAAAATAATTCTGAAAGCGATTCCAATGATATCGTTCCTCTGGGTCCTTATGAACTCTGCTCTTCTTTTATATTTACAATGTTTTTTGTTAAATGATATCTTTGTTTTCATTATCATTCTTAGTGTGAACAGGCCTTTAAAACACTAAAAAAAGATTGGGTCTCCTTCACTAATATATGGTCATTCATATTTATACGCAGAAAAGAACTTGGCTGCGTTTAAATCCACTTTTTTTATGCTTTTCTCTCAGTAACTTCCCTCCGTCTCGTTCACTGGGATGTAGGCTGCATCGTTGCATGAGCGCCCACTACTGGCGGAACCCTTGAAATGTGTTCAAGTGGAACACCCTAAGCCCTTGATCAGATCTGCTGCACACTGCACATGTCAGTGCACAAACTTCTCATAACTTAGTTTGATATTCTTTTATCTAATGCAATGAAATTCATCCATTTTACAGTAAGTGTTTTCCAGGTCACTGTACTGAAGTTACTTTGAGACAAATTCAACGTGTTTCTGCTTCCGGGTCAGTCGACTAGTTGCAGAGTCTTTCGAACTTTGTAAACCGTCTGAACGTACAGCACGAGACAGTTCTGAGTCCTGCTGTGTTTTATCTGAGCTCTTCCCTTGTTCGCTGCGTCCTCGTGCCCTAAAGCCAGCCTCGCTCACGGCCACACAGGAACGACTCCTCTTTTTCACATCACCGATACTGGCTGCTGCAGCTGCAGTAGAAGATTGGTCAGGACTGTATGTGGAAGCAGCAGGATTGCGAATGTTCCCGACAGCCTGCATGCGCCTCCAGTGTCTGCTCTCGCTCAGAGGGTCGCTGAGTCTGTGCTCGCGGGATCGGAGTCTGGGTTCCAGCTGATGAGCCCTGCTCTCGCTGCTGCTCCGTTTAGGCAAACCGGAGGCCTGGCGCTTCTTCTCCGGGAGTGGACTCAACCGTGTGTGGTGATGGTAGGCGTAAGAGCGGCACGATCCGTTCAAGACGGCATACTGATTCTGGCAATGTGGACAGGCACAGCTGGAAAGCTGAAGGGCGGGAGCACTGGCCAAAGAGGACAGGAGCGTCAAAGGGAACGCGCGCTGACACTGGAGGATGCATTTAGGAGAGCTGAGGCTGAGATGAGAAGATGAATGAGGCAAATGGCGACCTTTAGGTACTGGGGCGTTGGATTTGCTGCTGTCTTCTTGGACACTTTGGATCTGATGCCATTCCATCTGCAATAGCCGGTCCAAGTATCTCTCGAGCTGACCGACGGGCTTGGGCCGAGGAGCGCTCTTGCCGTCGGTGTTCAAGTACACCGCTAACTGTTTGAGACTCCAAGAATTGAAAGGAGGCGGTAGGAAATCTGGATAGCTTCCTCTGAACTTGTCCTGCCCTCGACAAGCGGGTCTGGAGGGATGAAGGTCAGACGGGTCTATGACCTCGGCACGCAGGTTGAGGTCAGGCGGAGAAATTTGAGCGGGAAGCGCAGAATATCTTTCGGATTCAGAGAGGTCACTGGCGCTGTCCTCTTCTCCAGGTTTACTTCGTGGTGTACAGCCCTCGTCTTGGGTTCTGCGCTCTGAGGAGTCTCCTCTCTGCACCTTTACAGGCCTTACACTTGAACTTCTACCCCTGACACCACTCTCTTTTGCACCATTGCTGTCTTGTCTTTGTTGCCTCTCCTTTTGTCCATTTTTGGAAGTCACATGAGATTTGATCTTGCTGTTGTGTTGCCTTGAGAAACCAAAGGACAAGTCTTAGAAAATGATATAATATCTGGTCACACTGTTTTACAGTGTCCATGTATTGACATGAATAATGAGCATGTACTTGGTGTGCCATTATTTTTTTGGATTTCTATGTAAATTATTCATAGTTCTTGTTTGTTTGTTTGTTTGTTTATTACGTTTTTACACCATGTTAGCATCATGGCTATTTATAGTTCCAGTCTTATTATAATATTTAATTATAGTAACATGTAGACTGTAAAATACAACATTACCATTTAATGTCTCAGTTGATCTTTGTGCCATATCTAACCTGTTTGTGGTGTTCGCCATGATCAACATTTTGTCAGGTCTTGTCCTTCTTAACCTTTGCTGAGAGTCCTGCAGACACAAGGAAAAAAGCACTTATACTTCCTATGATATGTTTAATATCTACTGGTATCATCTATTAAAGTGCCCCTCTTATGCTGTTTTAAAGGTTTGTAATGTTGTTTCTCGTCTCCTACAACAGGTTCACATTCATCCAGGATCAAAAACACTTTAATTCTCTCATAATCCATCATCCACTGCAGCATCAGCTCTTTTCTCTCAGTGTCTGAAACGCTTCCATCAAGGATTCAGTCTCTCTAAACCCCGCCTTTCTGAGCAAAGACGGCAAAAGAGACGCTGTTCAGCCAATGAAGACCATAGACGGCCATTATTCAAATTAGTTATAAACCTACGAGCAGGAAGTGAGACTGAGAGTCCGTCCACATGGAGATTTAGCTGTATATGCAAAAGAAATTGTATCGTTTCATCCAGACGCCGCTTTGGAAGTCTGAAACTGCTATTTTTTGAAACCGTGTCCCAGAGTGGATAAATCTGAAAACGACACCCTTGTGTTTTCGTGTGTACAGCCAATATATTTTGTGAAACGATGATGTCATTACCCCACGTCTCGACCCTTTACATCACGTAATAACAACATCAACAGCAGCGGACTGCATGCTTGTGTTCGTGCCGCAGAAGCTACCGAGCCTCGTAGCTTTACTAAAGTTTGTGTACAGCGCACAAGGGTTATGCACATGCTCCTAGTCTTCTTCTCTATTTTTACTGGATCTCTGTGGCAGAATTACAGCACCACATACTGATCTGGCATGTATACTACATCTTTTTGAGTCTGTTTCAGTGGTTTCGTGTGTATGCAGATATTTCTTGAGACTAGGGGGAAAAAAGATTGGATAGGGAAAGCTCTGGCCTGAATTACTGATGACTCGTTTCAGCAGTTCAGAATGACTTCTTTCCTTAGGAAAACATTAGCCACATTTCTAACTGTCGGGCTGGACGGGACCAAAAGCCTGGGACCTCGAGCACCAAGGCCAAAATCAAGCTGAGAAACTCATGGACAGCAACAGGATTATGAGTTATACCAGTTAACTGGAGTATATATCATTTATGACCAGTGTTAGGCAGTAACACTTTACTGTAACGCAGTTACTTTTGACAGTAACTAATACTGTAATGCATTACTTTTTAAATAAATTAACTCCGTTGCCATATGGTGCGTTGTCCGTTACTTTTTTAATTAATTAATTTTGTCTGAAGTGTAGCCTGCAGCCTAACCTGTTTACAGCAGCGACGCATTGTAGGATTGGTGGATGCCACACGGTAAACCGTTTATTCAAGTATGTGCGGCAGTCATGGCGAGTCGAGGCGAGAACAAGACGAGTTTCTCAAAGTGGAAATATGCTCATTATTTCACTTTAGTTGAGCATAAAGACAAAAACCTTTTAGTCAAATGTAAGCTGTGTCTTTCTGGATCGAAGGTCTATTTCGATAAACAGCAACTCCAATCTTCGAAGCAGAAATGTTATTCATTTAAGCCAATAGGTGACTAATCACATATTAATTTAATTTCTTAAATACTGGAGAGAATAAACCATATTAATGATCGTAATATAGGCTATAGCGCACGCATAAAAGCTCGCCATAAAGAACCAGCAAAATTAATGATTATGATTGTGACCAAAACAGCAAGGAGACATCTTAATTGTTTATTAATAAAGTAATGTTTTCTGAATGAGTGTCGGCTGCAAAGATGAAGTTGACATTACTGACTCTCATCATCTCCGCATACTGGATGCGCTTAGAGAGAAATGCACATTTCATTCGGATTAGGCTACGTAATCAGAGTAGCCTATTTCTTTTCGTTTTTAGATATTTTAAGCTTTCTATAGATATATTTCTCATGTCTGTGAGGCAAGCAGCCGCTGAGTTTTGGTTCATTTAGTCTATAAGTCGCGCTCCAGTTTCCTGGTAATTAGTTACTTTTATAATGATGTAACTCCGTTACTAACTCCGTTACCATTTGTGAGAAGTAACTAGTAACTATAACTAATTACTTTTTTAAAGTAACGTGGAAGCATTGCAGAAGTCCGGTATCAACAAAGGCACAGGGAAGGATGAATGAAACACGGACCCAAATAAATAGCCGATTATAATCATATATGATTTGTCTGAGTTCTTCAAGCGGCTAACTCCATTTATCTGGACTATCTGATCTTTGAAACTTTGCAGACCTTTTACATTCACAAAACCTATATTACACACTGCATAAAAGGGGTGTGATGAATTTAATTGCATCAGATCGCATTAAACAGAATTATAATTTGTTCTATCTTTGATTTTTTATAAAGTTTACACACAAACTATTGCTGTTCAGTACTCACAGGTTCAGATGACAGGCTGATGCCACTGTCCGGTGGTGGATGTAAAGGCACCTTTGTGGTTTTCTTGCTTTCAATGAAAAAGTGAGGTTGGTCAGGATCCGTTCAGAAGTTAATGGATGATGGCTGAAGTACAGCCCGTTCAAAAGCACCAAGAATTTGCTTAACATTTTAAAAATGCTTATCCAAGCTACTTCATCATAAATGGATGAGCTGGCAGGTGAATAAAACATGATCTGAATTTAATTACTGATATTTATTCTTACCTTGCTGCACGTCCCAAAGCTTTAGTTTTTGTTCTATCAGAAGAAAGAAGCTTCTTCTGACTGTTATGCACAGTGCTCTCCTGCAAGACTGTTCCCATCACTGGCATCTCTCAAAGATCTCCTAAACGGATGAATTCTCCTATTACAGCCGCGGAGACTTTTGATTTGCGGGTTTATCCATTTCCTCGTCCATGTGAGGTTTACTCCCACGATTTATCGACAGTCCCTTTAATCCCCTGTGCATCTGTACCGTTCTGTCTAAATAATTCAGCGAAGACCGGATCAGCCTGTCTGTAACGAGATGCATCGGTCAAATCAGGCGTTCGGCTCGGTTCTGTCTCGGTTCTGTCTCACACTGTAGACTAATCAATACGGGGTTAATTGTCTGAAGCCTGTAAATGAGGATGTTTACGCAGGCGTGTATTCCAGCTGTTAGAGAGGACGCTGAAGCGCGCATTGTTGTGTGGGAAATGTAGTTACTGTATGCGCGCTGTAAGCGAGCGACGCGACAAAAATACAACGCGACGCGCGCTCTTTAAGACACCTTGTGCTGATTATGAGAGCGTTCTCGTTCATTGAGAACTGCTCTCGTGAATGTAAACTGAGATCTCTCTGAAATGTTAGCGCTATGCATTGTTTATAGACATGCAGGACGTGAGAATGTCTTATATCATGTACGGTGGTCTAATAATAATCACTGCTGTGGTTTCGCCTACACCTCCCTATGGGATCAGCAGTTAAATGTCAGGCTCTTGATCTCTGCGTATATTATTACAGCCACTCTGAGTGAAGAGGTCTTCTCCACTGTGAAGTTAGTATGTTGTGTGTTTATTAGTTTTAACTGGACACTCCGAGCGCGTTCTTCTTTATTATTTTCCTCAGGTAAGAATCTGTTGCCAGATCTGGAGGAGAAACATTGATCAGCCTGATGATTGCATCGCTTGTGTTTTTAGGCTTTAGTATCAGGTTTAAGGGATAGTTCACCCAAAAATGAAAATTCTGCTCACCCTCATGTCGATCCAAAGCTGTATGAGTTTCTCTGTTCTGCTGAACACGAGAGAAGATATTTTAAGGAATGTTGTTAATCAAACAGTTGATGGACTTCCATAGTAGAAAAAAAACAGTTCTATTGAACTATGGCGGATAGGAACAACATGAGGGTGAGTAAATGATGACAGAATTTTCATTTTTTTGGGTGAACTGTCCCTTTAACATTTCCTAATGAAGAAATTAACTAGTGTCTCCAAAGAGTATTTGGACACTTTATCGCAAAGGTTTTTTTTTTTTTTTTGTTTGTTTTTTTATGTCTGAATGTCTTTACATTAATATAGCAATGTTTGTCACTGACAATTGACATTATAAAACAGAATTCTGTATTTGTACACTTTATGGTTGTCAAATATTAGTGGTCCATAGTTTGAAGAAATGCCAAAAAATCTTTTAGTTCTGGCAAAAGTACAGAAAGATGCTACTTGGCAAATACAACAACACTCATATATTTTCAAGCCTACGTGAAACTACATAACTTGTGTATTAACAAACTTTGTGTATCTTCTGACATATTCTCCTTTTGCTCACAGTAAAGCAGTAAGAATGGACTCCCGTCGGCACGGCTCTGGACCTGTCATGCAGTTCACAAGCGGTGTTAGTGAAGTATCAAGACCTGTCCAGACCTTTCATCTTCGGGACATCTACAACCCCAAACCACTTCCACAAAGGACCCCGGTGGCAATACGGCCACCCAGCCCGAAACCAGGTCCTCCTCAGGAGCCCGTCGTCCGGCGTAGGCCGTCCTGTGAGCCGGAGCCAAAGCCCATCATGAGGAGACGGGCGAAATCTCTCTCCTCGTCCTCAGACGAGCATTCCTGCAGGAACGTGCAGGTCCGCTTCGTAGATTCCTTAGGTTTGGAACTGGAAAATGTGAAGTTCTTCAAGGCCGGTGAGGACCCGCTGGTGCCGGTCCACGTCATCACCAGACTGCTGGCAAGTTCTGAGCTGGCCTCCAGGAAGAAGCTGGAGCTCTCCCTACCCTACTTCCAGCCGTCCTTCCCTGACAATATGGGTGCCGAGGCTGGATTCCTCAAGCGCTTGTGCCGGCAGAGAGTTTGCCTGGAGCAGGTGTTTTGCTCTGAGCTGGGAATTATAGGAACCGTGCAAGTGCTGAACGTGGCCTATGAGAAAGAGGTTACGGTGCGCTACTCGTTCACAGACTGGAAGAGCAGCGCGGAGAGTAAAGCGAGCTGGACCTGCACCGTCCGCAGACACGGGCCTGATCCAGAGTCGGACGTGTTTCGCTTTCACCTGCCTGTCCCACCTTTCATCATGCAACCAGGTGCCATGCTACAGTTTGCCATCTGCTTCCGGGTCAGAGGATTTGAGTACTGGGACAATAACGGTGGATGTGATTATAAACTGACCTGCCAGACGTACAAACTGACCGTCCCCAGAGAGTGTGAAGACAGCCTGCTGCATTTCATCTGACTCTCCTCTCGCTCACTGCGATATAGACACACACACACACACACACACACACACACACACACACACACACACACACACACACACACACAATTCAAGGTTCATCTGATAGAGCCACACTTTTGCACAAGCGTTTTAAAAAGGAAGTTATCATTACAATGGCTCTAATTTCAGGACTGACTTCCACCCAGGAACAATTCGCTTGCAGTACCTGATCGGTTCAGTATTATTATTGCAGGAGGAGACTTTTGTCTTTAATTGTCTGTTCAAAAATGGAACAAACGTCATGCACATTATTTCAGTTCTGAGATATACTGCACCTTATAGTGCTGCTGAAATCACTGAAGGCTTAGTTCACTTTCACATGAAAATTAGCCCAAGCATTAGATGGCTTGACGGTGAGTAAAGCTTGGGCTGATTTTCATTTGAAAGTGAACCCTTTAACATCTTCTGGAGAAGTCTTGTTGTGTGTGAGATTCTTTCTCTAAATATGTGATTGATTGTCTTGCATCAGTTTAACACGCTAAACATTTGTTTGGATTATTTTGTAACACTTTACAATCAGTTTTCATTTGTTAACATTAGTTAGTGAACATGAACTAACAGCGAGCAGTACAGCATATATTAATCTTAGTTAACATTAATTTCAACATTTACTAATACATTTTTAAAATCAAAAGTATCTGTTTGCAATAAAAATTTTATTAATTGTTAGTTCATGTTAGTTAATACATTCATGTTAAAAAAAAATTAGACCTTATTGTAAAGTGTTACCAATTATTCTGTGAGGTTTTTCCTCTTGTGTCTAGTTAACATCTTTTCCTGCTGTGATATGTGGAATTAGACATTAATGCACAAGGTGACTTAGCAACTTATTGTATTATACACTTATTCGATTCTGATGTATCGCATGTTACTCATTTCACCCCAGCAAAACAGAGTTATTTATGCTCTTAAATCGATTAAATTTGGCATATTTAGAGGATAAATTTGAGTGATCATTGTTATTCCCTTGCTTCGCCTCTCTTGTTGACAGAGATTTCTCCAGGCAGTCGATGTGCTTCTGACTGTACGGCTGTAAGAACACATGATAGAAATGTGAGGTCAGTTCTAAAAATATCCATCGTCTTTAAACCAGTAACAAAACTACTATAAACACACCTTCACCTTTGACACACAGCCTGACAGTTGAGTGTATATCTGAAATTCCCTGTTTGATGAAGATTATTAAACAAAAGTACTCAGATCATTACCACTATATCGAGAGCTATTTTCCTGCTTTATGATTAAATGTTTGTAATTTTTTTTTTATTTGTTATTCTTTATTTTTTATTTTCTTTCTTTTTGTAATTGAGTAACAATAATTGTGAACGGGGTTGTTGATATCCAAAGAGAACCTCTCTGATGTTCAGCAGTACAGTGAGCGAACACTAGATGGAGCTGATGTAAGCCCAATTCTTCCACATAAGATTGGGAAAAAGGGACAATGAAGACACGCTGATGTCCACAATTTTAAATATTCTCTGTAAAAATGAACAATTTGGACAAGGTTTTATATATTGTAAGGTTTTTTTTTTAGTTTAGCTTAATTTATTTTTTTATCTGAATTTTAGTGTTGGACAATGTGCAATATTACATATTCATAGGCACTACTAATTATGTGTAACTGTATCTGTAGGACTTATGTCTGCTGATGTGTGTGAAATAAACTAAATCGACCCTTTTCACATTTCCAGAGTTCTCAGAAGCAGAACTCATCATAGTTGGGTAAACTTTTATAGCGGTGAATGGAGATGACAGCAAATATAATTTTTGTATTTGCATTTGCTGTAATAGCAAAAGAAAAAATCTGCAACAGTGTTTCCACAACTTTCCGAGATGGGAAAAATATAGAGAGATTGATCACGTGGGTCAGAAGGGAGAAAGATTTCTGTCACTTCCTCAGCTGTTGTAGGAACACCCGCACAGAAGCGTTCGTTCGGGGGTTTTGTCATTTATACCCTACTTGAGAATCTCTGCAGTTTGTTTGTTTTCTGATATTTTCCTCAAGATAAAAAGGAGTCTGCGTACAAAGACACTTGATGACAGGATCAGCTGCTTGTGTTTCAGAGAAATATTAACCCTGTGCTTCAGTGGATCAGGCGTCCATTTCTTCCACTGAAGGAGGCTGACCCAGTTTAGGAGCTCATCTCTCATGCATGGGCTTTAAATGCCTTCATTAATATTAATCATTAGGAGTGTCACGTAAATAACTAGATTGTAAGTGCAATGGCCATATAAAAGATGAGATTAGGTGTAGATCTCATTATCTTTAAATTGGATTTACTGTCTTGTTTAGGGAAACGGATGATACCAGTGAAATGGTGTATGTCTGAGAACGTAAACCCATATTTATATTTGCAGAATATGTGGCTTTATCATTTACTCATAGACAGACATCCAGAAGAGGAAGTGACAGGCACTCATCATTACAGCTCTTTGTGTTATATCACACGTGTCAGTCAGTAATAATCAACGTGCTGAAGGTAAACTGTTCTGAGAGCAGACCTGTGGAGCGAACACACATCTGATGCTCATCAGGTACCAGTGATCTGATCCGACACACTTCTGTCATTCACACACTGTGTTGTGCAGATTTTATAACACACAATCTCTGCCAGTGTTATAGTTTAGTATCATTGATATATTTTTTATTTTACTTTTTTACTTTTTATTAATATTTTGAATTACTTTGTATTTTTTCTGTTTTCATTCTAAAGGTACTCTATGTAACATTTTTGTTCAAAATTAACAAAATTTAAATAAAGAGTCAATACATCATCAGTCCTTCTTGTAACATGTGGTACGGCTATTATAAAGGCCTGGGTGTATGTTTTATATGCCTTACAAAGTATACTTCATTTGACTCGGTACACAGGCATCGATGCTTGCGCAGTTTTGCGCAATCTCTCTCCACGAGTTACAGCTCATGTAAATGTATTTGTATTCTTTCATACTACAGTTGTACAAATGAACACTCTTTCTATCCTCTTCACACAATCGTCGCTGTAGCTTGCACGCGTTCCGAATTGAAAAAAGTTAGTGAACTTTCAATCTTAGTTGAATCTTTAGTAATTTAATATTTTTTGTCATTTTAATTTTTATTATTATTTTTAAATAGGTCTATATAGTTTTTATTATTTTTTATTTCTGTTTTAGTTTAGTACATCAAGATAAATGAAACGTTGAAGATAAATGAAATGTTGCCTTGTTTTAAATAAATATGTTACGTTTTTATATGGCTTATTTCAGTTAATGTTTACTTTCTTCAAGTATCTTTCTTCAAGTTTCTGTTGTTTATCTCACATGATTTAAAACTGTACATTATACAAAAGTGTTAATGTGACACAAGCATGAATTTCAAGTCTAGATATGAACTAGAGGGATTGAGTCATTTGGGAGTGGTCTGTCTGAAGGTCCTGAAATTGCCACTGACTGAAATTACACATTTCACATCGCAGTGCACAAAATGTTCCTATTATCTTCCAGATAATAATCTGTGGTGAGAAACACGCCTGTCTCTGTTTTAGAGAATTTACAACATTAGCCAATCAGAAACACTCTCTGTCAGCAGACAGACGGTCTGTGTAATTTATTAAAGTGTTGAATGCAGCGCTTACTGACAACTACTGTCTCACCAGAGGAAGATCTTTATTCTCACAGGTTGGAAACAGGTTGTCTCAGCTCTATGAAAATTCCTTAGGAGAATAAGATTAGACATAAATGAGACAATTGTTGTTGACTTATAGTAATAATGTATGGACAGATCAGGGGTGAGTTTCCCAAAAGCAGCACAAGCC